>NW_027254036.1:377500-589604 GCF_044704955.1 Pristiophorus japonicus
GGGATTAGTTTGGCGATTGATACAGGGCTATGGAGAGAGCGGGGTACTGGGATTAGTTTGGGAATTGATACAGGACTATGGAGAGAGAGCGGGGCAGTGGAGTTAGTTTGGAGATTGATACAGGACTATGGGGAGAGAGCGGGGCAGTGGGATTAGTTTGGGGATTGATACAGGACTATGGGGAGAGAGCGGGGCAGTGGGATTAGTTTGGGGATTGATACAGGACTATGGGGAGAGAGCGGGGCAGTGGGATTAGTTTGGGGATGGATACAGGACTATGGGGAGAGAGCGGGACAGTGGGATTAGTTTGGGGATTGATACAGGACTATGGGGAGAGAGCGGGGCAGTGGGATTAGTTTGGGGATAGATACAGAACTACGGGGAGAGAGCGGGGCAGTGGGATTAGTTTGGGGATTGATACAGCACTATGGGGAGAGAGCGAGGCAGTGGGATTAGTTTGTGGATTGATACTGGACTATGGGGAGAGAGCGGGGCAGTGGGATTAGTTTGGAGATTGATACAGGGCTATGGGGAGAGAGCGGGGCAGTGGGATTAGTTTGGGGATTGATACAGGACTATGGGGAGAGAGCGGGGCAGTGGGATTAGTTTGGGGATGGATATAGCACTATGGGGAGAGAGCGGGGCAGTGAGATTAGTTTGGGGATTGATACAGGACGATGGGGACAGAGCGGGGCAGTGGGATTAGTTTGGGGATTGATACAGGGCTATGGAGAGAGCGGGGCAGTGGGATTAGTTTGGGAATTGATACAGGACTATGGGGAGAGAGCGGGGCAGTGGAGTTAGTTTGGGGATTGATACAGGACTATGGGGAGAGAGCGGGGCAGTGGGATTAGTTTGGGGATTGATACAGGACTATGGGGAGAGAGCGGGGCAGTGGGATTAGTCTGGGGATTGAAACAGGACCAATGGGAAAGAGCGGGGCAGTGGGATTAGTTTGGGGATTGATGCAGGACTATGGGGAGAGAGCGGGGCAGTGGGATTAGTTTGGGAATTGATACAGGACTATGGGGAGAGAGCGGGGAAGTGGGATTAGTTTGGCGATTGATACAGGGCTATGGGGAGAGAGCGGGGCAGTGGGATTAGTTGGGGATTGATACAGGACTATGGGGAGAGAGCGGGGCAGTGGGATTAATTTGGCGATTGATACAGGGCTATGGGGAGAGAGCGGGGCAGTGGGATTAGTTTGGCGATTGATACAGGGCTATGGGGAGAGAGCGGGGCAGTGGGATTAGTTGTGGATTGATACTGGACTATGGGGAGAGAGCGGGGCAGTGGGATTAGTTTGCAGATTGATACAGGGCTATGGGGAGAGAGCGGGGCAGTGGGATTAGTTTGGGGATTGATACAGGACTATGGGGAGAGAGCGGGGCAGTGGGATTAGTTTGGCGATTGATACAGGGCTATGGAGAGAGCGGGGTACTGGGATTAGTTTGGGAATTGATACAGGACTATGGAGAGAGAGCGGGGCAGTGGTGTTAGTTTGGAGATTGATACAGGACTATGGGGAGAGAGCGGGGCAGTGGGATTAGTTTGGGGATTGATACAGGACTATGGGGAGAGAGCGGGGCAGTGGGATTAGTTTGGGGATTGATACAGGACTGTGGGGAGAGAGCGGGGCAGTGGGATTAGTTTGGGGATTGAAACAGGACCAATGGGAAAGAGCGGGGCAGTGGGATTAGTTTGGGGATTGATACAGGACTATGGGGAGAGAGCGGGGCAGTGGGATTAGTTTGGGAATTGATACAGGACTATGGGGAGAGAGCGGGGCAGTGGGATTAGTTTGGCGATTGATACAGGGCTATGGGGAGAGAGCGGGGCAGTGGGATTAGTTGGGGATTGATACAGGACTATGGGGAGAGAGCGGGGCAGTGGGATTAGTTTGGCGATTGATACAGGACTATGGGGAGAGAGCGGGGCAGTGGGATTAGTTTGGGGATTGATACAGGGCTATGGGGAGAGAGCGGGGCAGTGGGATTAGTTTGGCGATTGAAACAGGGCAATGGGGTGAGAGCGGGGCAGTGGGATTAGTTGGGGATTGATACAGGACTATGGGGAGAGAGCGGGGCAGCGGCATTAGTTTGGAGATTGATTAAGGATTATGTGGAGAGAGCAGGGCAGTGGAATTAGTTTGGGGATGGATACAGGACTATGGGGAGAGAGCGGGGCAGTGGGATTCGTTTGGGGATTGAAACAGGACCAATGGGAAAGAGCGGGGCAGTGGGATTAGTTTGGGGATTGATACAGGACTATGGGGAGAGAGCGGGGCAGTGGGATTAGTTTGGGAATTGATACAGGACTATGGGGAGAGAGCGGGGCAGTGGGATTAGTTTGGCGATTGATACAGGGCTATGGGGAGAGAGCGGGGCAGTGGGATTAGTTGGGGATTGATACAGGACTATGGGGAGAGAGCGGGGCAGTGGGATTAGTTTGGAGATTGATTAAGGACTATGGGGAGAGAGCGGGGCAGTGGAATTAGTTTGAGGATTGATACAGGACTATGGGAAGAGAGCGGGGCAGTGGGATTAGTTTGGGAATTGATACAGGACTATGGGGAGAGAGCGGGGCAGTGGTATTAGTTTGGCGATTGATACAGGGCTATGGGGAGAGAGCGGGGCAGCGGGATTAGTTGGGGATTGATACAGGACTATGGGGAGAGAGCGGGGCAGTAGGATTAGTTTGGCATTTGATACAGGACTATGGGGAGAGAGCGGGGCAGTGGGATTAGGTTGGGGATTGATACAGGGCTATGGGGAGAGAGCGGGGCAGTGGGATTATTTTGGCGATTGAACCAGGGCTATGGGGAGAGAGCGGGACAGTGGGATTAGTTGGGGATTGATACAGGACTATGGGGAGAGAGCGGGGCAGTGGCATTAGTTTGGGGATTGAAACAGGACCAATGGGAAAGAGCGGGGCAGTGGGATTAGTTTGGGGATTGATACAGGACTATGGGGAGAGAGCGGGGCAGTGGGATTAGTTTGGCGATTGATACAGGGCTATGGGGAGAGAGCGGGGCAGTGGGATTAGTTGGGGATTGATACAGGACTATGGGGAGAGAGCGGGGCAGTGGGATTAAATTGGCGATTGATACAGGGCTATGGGGAGAGAGCGGGGCAGTGGGATTAGTTTGGCGATTGATACAGGGCTATGGGGAGAGAGCGGGGCAGTGGGATTAGTTGGGGATTGATACAGGACTATGGGGTGAGAGCGGGGCAGTGGGATTAGTTTGGAGATTGATTAAGGATTATGTGGAGAGAGCAGGGCAGTGGGATTAGTTTGGGGATGGATACAGGACTATGGGGAGAGAGCGGGGCAGTGGGATTAGTTTGGGGATTGATACAGGACTATGGGGAGAGAGCGGGGCAGTGGTATTAGTTTGAGGATTGATACAGGGCTACGGGGAGAGAGCGGGGCAGTGGGATTAGTTGGGGTTTGATACAGGACTATGGGGAGAGAGCGGGGCAGTGGGATTAGTTTGGAGATTGATCAAGGATTATGTGGAGAGAGCAGGGCAGTGGGATTAGTTTGGGGATGGATACAGGACTATGGGGAGAGAGCGGGGCAGTGGGATTAGTTTGGGGATTGATACAGGACTATGGGGAGAGAGCGGGGCAGTGGGATTAGTTTGAGGATTGATACAGGACTATGGGCAGAGAGCGAGGCAGTGGGATTAGTTTGGGGATTGATACAGGACTATGGGGAGAGAGCTGGGCAGTGGGATTAGTTTGGGGATAGATACAGGACTATGGGGAGAGAGCGGGGCAGTGGGATTAGTTTCGGGATGGAGACAGGACTATGGGGAGAGAGCGGGGCAGTGGGATTAGTTTGGGGATTGAAACAGGACCAATGGGAAAGACCGGGGCAGTGGGATTAGTTTGGGGATTGATACAGGACTATGGGGAGAGAGCGGGGCAGTGGGATTAGTTTGGGGATTGATACAGCACTATGGGGAGAGAGCGGGGCAGTGGGATTAGTTTGGGGATAGATACAGGACTATGGGAAGAGAGCGGGGCAGTGGGATTAGTTTGGGGATTGATACAGGACTATGGAGAGAGAGCGAGGCTGTGGGATTAGTTTGTTGATTGATACTGGACTATGGGGAGAGAGCGGGGCAGTGGGATTAGTTTGGGGATTGATAAAGGACTATGGGGAGAGAGCGGGGCAATGGGATTAGTTTGGAGATTGATGCAGCGCTATGGGGAGAGAGCGGGGCAGTGGGATTAGTTTGGGAATTGATACAGGACTATGGGGAGAGAGCGGGGCAGTGGGATTAGTTTGAGGATTGATACAGGAATATAGGGAGAGAGCGGGGACGTGGGATTAGTTTGGGGTTGATACAAGATAATGGGGAGAGAGCGGGGCAGTGGGATTAGTTGGGGTTTGATACAGGACTATGGGGAGAGAACGGGGCAGTGGGATCAGTTTGGCGATTGATACAGGATATGGGGAGAGAGCGGGGCAGTGGGATTAGTTGGGGGTTGATACAGGACTATGGGGAGAGAGCGGGGCAGTGGGATTAGTTTGGGTATTGAGACAGGACTATGGGGAGAGAGCGGGGCAGTGGGATTAGCTTGAGGATTGATACAGGACTATGGGGAGAGAGCGGGGCAGTGGGATTAGTTGGGGGTTGATACAGGACTATGGGGAGAGAGCGGGGCAGTGGGATTTGTTTGGGTATTGATACAGGACTATGGGGAGAGAGCGGGGCAGTGGTATTCGTTTGGCGATTGATACAGGGCTATGGGAAGAGAGCGGGGCAGTGGGATTAGTTGGGGGTTGATACAGGACTATGGGGAGAGAGCGGGGCAGTGGGATTAGTTTGGGGATTGATGCAGGACTATGGGGAGAGAGCGGGGCAATGGGATTAGTTTTGGGATGGATACAGGACTATGGGGAGAGAGCGGGGAAGTGGGATTAGTTTGGAGATTGATACAGGGCTATGGGGAGAGAGCGGGGCAGTGGGATTAGTTTGGGGATTGATACAGGACTATGGGGAGAGAGCGGGGCAGTGGGATTAGTTTGAGGATTGATACAGGACTATGGGCAGAGAGCGAGGCAGTGGGATTAGTTTGGGGATTGATACAGGACTATGGGGAGAGAACGGGGCAGTGGGATTAGTTTGGGGATAGATACAGGACTATGGGGAGAGAGCGGGGCAGTGGGATTAGTTTGCGGATTGATACAGGACTATGGGGAGAGAGCGGGGCAGTAGGATTAGTTTTAGGATTGACACAGGGCTATGGGGAGAGAGCGGGGCAGTGGGATTAGTTTGTGGATTGATACAGGACTATGGGGAGAGAGCGAGGCAGTGGGATTAGTTTGAGGATTGATACAGAGCTATGGGGAGAGAGCGGGGCAGTGCCATTAGTTGGGGATTGATACAGGACTATGGGGAGAGAGCGGGGCAGTGGGATTAGTTTGGAGATTGATTAAGGATTATGTGGAGAGAGCAGGGCAGTGGGATTTGTTTGGGGATGGATACAGGACTATGGGGAGAGAGCGGGGCAGTGGGATTAGTTTGGGGATTGATACAGGACTATGGGGAGAAAGCGGGGCAGTGGGATCAGTTTGAGGATTGATACAGGACTATGGGCAGAGAGCGAGGCAGTGGGATTAGTTTGGTGATTGATACAGGACTATAGGGAGAGAGCTGGGCAGTGGGATTAGTTTGGGGATAGATACAGGACTATGGGGAGAGAGCGGGGCAGTGGGATTAGTTTGGGGATGGAGACAGGACTATGGGGAGAGAGCGGGGCAGTGGGATTAGTTTGGGGATTGAAACAGGACCAATGGGAAAGACCAGGGCAGTGGGATTAGTTTGGGGATTGATACAGGACTATGGGGAGAGAGCGGGGCAGTGGGATTAGTTTGGGGATTGATACAGGACTATGGGGAGAGAGCGGGGCAGTGGGATTAGTTTGGAGATTGATAAAGGACTATGGGGAGAGAGCGGGGCAATGGGATTAGTTTGGAGATTGATACAGCGCTGTGGGGAGAGAGCGGGGCAGTGGGATTAGTTTGGGGATTGATACAGGACTATGGGTAGAGAGCGGGGCAGTGGGATTAGTTTGTGAATTGATACAGGACTATGGGGAGAGATCGGGCAGTGGGATTAGTTTCGGGATTGATCCAGGACTATGGGGAGAGTGCGGGGCAGTGGGATTAGTTTGGGGATTGATACAGGACTATGGGGTGAGTGCGGGGCAATGGGATTAGTTTGGGGATTGATACAGGTCTATGGGGAGAGAACGGGGCAGTGGGATTAGTTTGGAGATTGATTAAGGATTATGTGGAGAGAGCAGGGCAGTGGGATTAGTTTGGCGATTGATACAGGGCTATGGGGAGAGAGCGGGGCAGTGGGATTAGTTGGGGATTGATACTGGACTATGGGGAGAGAGCGGGGCAGTGGGATTAGTTTGGAGATTGATACAGGGCTATGGGGAGAGAGCGGGGCAGTGGGATTAGTTTGGAATTTGATACAGGACTATGGGGAGAGAGCGGGGCAGTGGGATTAGTTTGGGGATTGATACAGTGCTATGGAGAGAGCGGGGTAGTGGGATTAGTTTGGGGATTGATACAGCACTATGGGGAGAGAGCGAGGCAGTGGGATTAGTTTGTGGATTGATACTGGACTATGGGGAGAGAGCGGGGCAGTGGGATTAGTTTGGAGATTGAAACAGGGCTATGGGGAGAGAGCGGGGCAGTGTGATTAGTTTGGGGATTGATACAGGACTATGGGGAGAGAGCGGGGCAGTGGGATTAGTTTGGGGATGGATATAGCACTATGGGGAGAGAGTGGGGCAGTGAGATTAGTTTGGGGATTGATACAGGACGATGGGGACAGAGCGGGGCAGTGGGATTAGTTTGGGGATTGAGACAGGGCTATGGAGAGAGCGGGGCAGTGGGATTAGTTTGGGAATTGATACAGGACTATGGGGAGAGAGCGGGGCAGTGGAGTTAGTTTGGGGATTGATACAGGACTATGGGGAGAGAGCGGGGCAGTGGGATTAGTTTGGGGATTGATACAGGACTATGGGGAGAGAGCGGGGCAGTGGGATTAGTCTGGGGATTGAAACAGGACCAATGGGAAAGAGAGGGGCAGTGGGATTAGTTTGGGGATTGATACAGGACTATGGGGAGAGAGCGGGGCAGTGGGATTAGTTTGGGAATTGATACAGGACTATGGGGAGAGAGCGGGGCAGTGGGATTAGTTTGGCGATTGATACAGGGCTATGGGGAGAGAGCGGGGCAGTGGGATTAGTTGGGGATTGATACAGGACTATGGGGAGAGAGCGGGGCAGTGGGATTAATTTGGCGATTGATACAGGGCTATGGGGAGAGAGCGGGGCAGTGGGATTAGTTTGGCGATTGATACAGGGCTATGGGGAGAGAGCGGGGCAGTGGGATTAGTTGGGGATTGATACTGGACTATGGGGAGAGAGCGGGGCAGTGGGATTATTTTGGAGATTGATACAGGGCTATGGGGAGAGAGCGGGGCAGTGGGATTAGTTTGGGGATTGATACAAGACTATGGGGAGAGAGCGGGGCAGTGGGATTAGTTTGGCGATTGATACAGGGCTATGGAGAGAGCGGGGTACTGGGATTAGTTTGGGGATAGATACAGAACTAAGGGGAGAGAGCGGGGCAGTGGGATTAGTTTGGGGATTGATACAGCACTATGGGGAGAGAGCGAGGCAGTGGGATTAGTTTGTGGATTGATACTGGACTATGGGGAGAGAGCGGGGCAGTGGGATTAGTTTGGAGATTGATACAGGGCTATGGGGAGAGAGCGGGGCAGTGGGATTAGTTTGGGGATTGATACAGGACTATGGGGAGTGAGCGGGGCAGTGGGATTAGTTTGGGGATGGATATAGCACTATGGGGAGAGAGCGGGGCAGTGAGATTAGTTTGGGGATTGATACAGGACGATGGGGACAGAGCGGGGCAGTGGGATTAGTTTGGGGATTGATACAGGGCTATGGAGAGAGCGGGGCAGTGGGATTAGTTTGGGAATTGATACAGGACTATGGGGAGAGAGCGGGGCAGTGGAGTTAGTTTGGGGATTGATTCAGGACTATGGGGAGAGAGCGGGGCAGTGGGATTAGTTTGGGGATTGATACAGGACTATGGGGAGAGAGCGGGGCAGTGGGATTAGTCTGGGGATTGAAACAGGACCAATGGGAAAGAGCGGGGCAGTGGGATTAGTTTGGGGATTGATGCAGGACTATGGGGAGAGAGCGGGGCAGTGGGATTAGTTTGGGAATTGATACAGGACTATGGGGAGAGAGCGGGGAAGTGGGATTAGTTTGGCGATTGATACAGGGCTATGGGGAGAGAGCGGGGCAGTGGGATTAGTTGGGGATTGATACAGGACTATGGGGAGAGAGCGGGGCAGTGGGATTAATTTGGCGATTGATACAGGGCTATGGGGAGAGAGCGGGGCAGTGGGATTAGTTTGGCGATTGATACAGGGCTATGGGGAGAGAGCGGGGCAGTGGGATTAGTTGGGGATTGATACTGGACTATGGGGAGAGAGCGGGGCAGTGGGATTAGTTTGGAGATTGATACAGGGCTATGGGGAGAGAGCGGGGCAGTGGGATTAGTTTGGGGATTGATACAGGACTATGGGGAGAGAGCGGGGCAGTGGGATTAGTTTGGCGATTGATACAGGGCTATGGAGAGAGCGGGGTACTGGGATTAGTTTGGGAATTGATACAGGACTATGGAGAGAGAGCGGGGCAGTGGAGTTAGTTTGGAGATTGATACAGGACTATGGGGAGAGAGCGGGGCAGTGGGATTAGTTTGGGGATTGATACAGGACTATGGGGAGAGAGCGGGGCAGTGGGATTAGTTTGGGAATTGATACAGGACTATGGGGAGAGAGCGGGGCAGTGGGATTAGTTTGAGGATTGATACAGGAATATAGGGAGAGAGCGGGGACGTGGGATTAGTTTGGGGTTGATACAGGATAATGGGGAGAGAGCGGGGCAGTGGGATTAGTTGGGGTTTGATACAGGACTATGGGGAGAGAACGGGGCAGTGGGATCAGTTTGGCGATTGGTACAGGATATGGGGAGAGAGCGGGGCAGTGGGATTAGTTGGGGGTTGATACAGGACTATGGGGAGAGAGCGGGGCAGTGGGATTAGTTTGGGTATTGAGACAGGACGATGGGGAGAGAGCGGGGCAGTGGGATTAGCTTGAGGATTGATACAGGACTATGGGGAGAGAGCGGGGCAGTGGGATTAGTTGGGGGTTGATACAGGACTATGGGGAGAGAGCGGGGCAGTGGGATTTGTTTGGGTATTGATACAGGACTATGGGGAGAGAGCGGGGCAGTGGTATTCGTTTGGCGATTGATACAGGGCTATGGGAAGAGAGCGGGGCAGTGGGATTAGTTGGGGGTTGATACAGGACTATGGGGAGAGAGCGGGGCAGTGGGATTAGTTTGGGGATTGATGCAGGACTATGGGGAGAGAGCGGGGCAGTGGGATTAGTTTTGGGATGGATACAGGACTATGGGGAGAGAGCGGGGAAGTGGGATTAGTTTGGAGATTGATACAGGGCTATGGGGAGAGAGCGGGGCAGTGGGATTAGTTTGGGGATTGATACAGGACTATGGGGAGAGAGCGGGGCAGTGGGATTAGTTTGAGGATTGATACAGGACTATGGGCAGAGAGCGAGGCAGTGGGATTAGTTTGGGGATTGATACAGGACTATGGGGAGAGAACGGGGCAGTGGGATTAGTTTGGGGATAGATACAGGACTATGGGGAGAGAGCGGGGCAGTGGGATTAGTTTGCGGATTGATACAGGACTATGGGGAGAGAGCGGGGCAGTAGGATTAGTTTTAGGATTGACACAGGGCTATGGGGAGAGAGCGGGGCAGTGGGATTAGTTTGTGGATTGATACAGGACTATGGGGAGAGAGCGAGGCAGTGGGATTAGTTTGAGGATTGATACAGGGCTATGGGGAGAGAGCGGGGCAGTGCGATTAGTTGGGGTTTGATACAGGACTATGGGGAGAGAGCGGGGCAGTGGGATTAGTTTGGAGATTGATTAAGGATTATGTGGAGAGAGCAGGGCAGTGGGATTAGTTTGGGGATGGATACAGGACTATGGGGAGAGAGCGGGGCAGTGGGATTAGTTTGGGGATTGATACAGGACTATGGGGAGAGAGCGGGGCAGTGGGATTAGTTTGAGGATTGATACAGGACTATGGGCAGAGAGCGAGGCAGTGGGATTAGTTTGGGGATTGATACAGGACTATAGGGAGAGAGCTGGGCAGTGGGATTAGTTTGGGGATAGATACAGGACTATGGGGAGAGAGCGGGGCAGTGGGATTAGTTTGGGGATGGAGACAGGACTATGGGGAGAGAGCGGGGCAGTGGGATTAGTTTGGGGATTGAAACAGGACCAATGGGAAAGACCAGGGCAGTGGGATTAGTTTGGGGATTGATACAGGACTATGGGGAGAGAGCGGGGCAGTTGGATTAGTTTGGGGATTGATACAGGACTATGGGGAGAGAGCGGGGCAGTGGGATTAGTTTGGAGATTGATAAAGGACTATGGGGAGAGAGCGGGGCAATGGGATTAGTTTGGAGATTGATACAGCGCTGTGGGGAGAGAGCGGGGCAGTGGGATTAGTTTGGGGATTGATACAGGACTATGGGTAGAGAGCGGGGCAGTGGGATTAGTTTGTGAATTGATACAGGACTATGGGGAGAGATCGAGCAGTGGGATTAGTTTCGGGATTGATACAGGACTATGGGGAGAGTGCGGGGCAGTGGGATTAGTTTGGGGATTGATACAGGACTATGGGGTGAGTGCGGGGCAATGGGATTAGTTTGGGGATTGATACAGGACTATGGGGAGAGAACGGGGCAGTGGGATTAGTTTGGAGATTGATTAAGGATTATGTGGAGAGAGCAGGGCAGTGGGATTAGTTTGGCGATTGATACAGGGCTATGGGGAGAGAGCGGGGCAGTGGGATTAGTTGGGGATTGATACTGGACTATGGGGAAAGAGCGGGGCAGTGGGATTAGTTTGGAGATTGATACAGGGCTATGGGGAGAGAGCGGGGCAGTGGGATTAGTTTGGGGATTGATACAGGACTATGGGGAGAGAGCGGGGCAGTGGGATTAGTTTGGCGATTGATACAGGGCTATGGAGAGAGCGGGGTACTGGGATTAGTTTGGGAATTGATACAGGACTATGGAGAGAGAGCGGGGCAGTGGAGTTATTTTGGAGATTGATACAGGACTATGGGGAGAGAGCGGGGCAGTGGGATTAGTTTGGGGATTTATACAGGACTATGGGGAGAGAGCGGGGCAGTGGGATTAGTTTGGGGATAGATACAGAACTACGGGGAGAGAGCGGGGCAGTGGGATTAGTTTGGGGATTGATACAGCACTATGGGGAGAGAGCGAGGCAGTGGGATTAGTTTGTGGATTGATACTGGACTATGGGGAGAGAGCGGGGCAGTGGGATTAGTTTGGAGATTGATACAGGGCTATGGGGAGAGGGCGGGGCAGTGGGATTAGTTTGGGGATTGATACAGGACTATGGGGAGAGAGCGGGGCAGTGGGATTAGTTTGGGGATGGATATAGCACTATGGGGAGAGAGCGGGGCAGTGAGATTAGTTTGGGGATTGATACAGGACGATGGGGACAGAGCGGGGCAGTGGGATTAGTTTGGGGATTGATACAGGGCTATGGAGAGAGCGGGGCAGTGGGATTAGTTTGGGGATTGATACAGGACTATGGGGAGAGAGCGGGGCAGTGGGATTAGTTTGGGGATTGATACAGGACTATGGGGAGAGAGCGGGGCAGTGGGATTAGTCTGGGGATTGAAACAGGACCAATGGAAAAGAGCGGGGCAGTGGGATTAGTTTGGGGATTGATAAAGGACTATGGGGAGAGAGCGGGGCAGTGGGATTAGTTTGGGAATTGATACAGGACTATGGGGAGAGAGCGGGGCAGTGGGATTAGTTTGGCGATTGATACAGGGCTATGGGGAGAGAGCGGGGCGGTGGGATTAGTTGGGGATTGATACAGGACTATGGGGAGAGAGCGGGGCAGTGGGATTAATTTGGCGATTGATACAGGGCTATGGGGAGAGAGCGGGGCAGTGTGAATAGTTTGGCGATTGATACAGGGCTATGGGGAGAGAGCGGGGCAGTGGGATTAGTTTGGGGATTGATACAGGACTATGGGGAGAGAGCGGGGCAGTGGGATTAGTTTGGGGATTGATACAGGACTGTGGGGACAGAGCGGGGCAGTGGGATTAGTTTGGGGATTGAAACAGGACCAATGGGAAAGAGCGGGGCAGTGGGATTAGTTTGGGAATTGATACAGGACTATGGGGAGAGAGCGGGGCAGTGGGATTAGTTTGCGGATTGATACAGGACTATGGGGAGAGAGCGGGGCAGTGGGATTAGTTTGGCGATTGATACAGGGCTATGGAGAGAGCGGGGTACTGGGATTAGTTTGGGAATTGATACAGGACTATGGAGAGAGAGCGGGGCAGTGGAGTTAGTTTGGAGATTGATACAGGACTATGGGGAGAGAGCGGGGCAGTGGGATTAGTTTGGGGATTGATACAGGACTGTGGGGACAGAGCGGAGCAGTGGGATTAGTTTGGGGATTGAAACAGGACCAATGGGAAAGAGCGGGGCAGTGGGATTAGTTTGGGAATTGATACAGGACTATGGGGAGAGAGCGGGGCAGTGGGATTAGTTTGGGAATTGATACAGGACTATGGGGAGAGAGCGGGGCAGTGGGATTAGTTTGGCGATTGATACAGGGCTATGGGGAGAGAGCGGGGCAGTGGGATTAGTTGGGGATTGATACAGGACTATGGGGAGAGAGCGGAGCAGTGGGATTAGTTTGGCGATTGATACAGGACTATGGGGAGAGAGCGGGGCAGTGGGATTAGCTTGAGGATTGATAAAGGACTATGGGGAGAGAGCGGGGCAGTGGGATTAGTTTGGGTATTGAGACAGGACTATGGGGAGAGAGCGGGGCAGTGGGATTAGCTTGAGGATTGATACAGGACTATGGGGAGAGAGCGGGATTGTGGGATTAGTTGGGGGTTGATACAGGACTATGGGGAGAGAGCGGGGCAGTGGGATTTGTTTGGGTATTGATACAGGACTATGGGGAGAGAGCGGGGCAGTGGTATTCGTTTGGCGATTGATACAGGGCTATGGGAAGAGAGCGGGGCAGTGGGATTAGTTGGGGGTTGATACAGGACTATGGGGAGAGAGCGGGGCAGTGGGATTAGTTTGGGGATTGATGCAGGACTATGGGGAGAGAGCGGGGCAGTGGGATTAGTTTTGGGATGGATACAGGACTATGGGGAGAGAGCGGGGAAGTGGGATTAGTTTGGAGATTGATACAGGGCTATGGGGAGAGAGCGGGGCAGTGGGATTAGTTTGGGGATTGATACAGGACTATGGGGAGAGAGCGGGGCAGTGGGATTAGTTTGAGGATTGATACAGGACTATGGGCAGAGAGCGAGGCAGTGGGATTAGTTTGGGGATTGATACAGGACTATGGGGAGAGAACGGGGCAGTGGGATTAGTTTGGGGATAGATACAGGACTATGGGGAGAGAGCGGGGCAGTGGGATTAGTTTGCGGATTGATACAGGACTATGGGGAGAGAGCGGGGCAGTAGGATTAGTTTTTGGATTGACACAGGGCTATGGGGAGAGAGCGGGGCAGTGGGATTAGTTTGTGGATTGATAGAGGACTATGGGGAGAGAGCGAGGCAGTGGGATTAGTTTGAGGATTGATACAGGGCTATGGGGAGAGAGCGGGGCAGTGCGATTAGTTGGGGATTGATACAGGACTATGGGGAGAGAGCGGGGCAGTGGGATTAGTTTGGGGGTAGATACAGGACTATGGGGAGAGAGCGGGGCAGTGGGATTAGTTCGGGGATGGAGACAGGACTATGGGGAGAGAGCGGGGCAGTGGGATTAGTTTGGGGATTGAAACAGGACCAATGGGAAAGACCAGGGCAGTGGGATTAGTTTGGGGATTGATACAGGACTATGGGGAGAGAGCGGGGCAGTGGGATTAGTTTGGGGATTGATACAGGACTATGGGGAGAGAGCGGGGCAGTGGGATTAGTTTGGGGATTGATACAGGACTATGGAGAGAGAGCGAGGCAGTGGGATTAGTTTGTGGATTAATATTGGACTATGGGGAGAGAGCGGGGCAGTGGGATTAGTTTGGAGATTGAAAAAGGACTACGGGGAGAGAGCGGGGCAATGGGATTAGTTTGGAGATTGATACAGCGCTATGGGGAGAGAGCGGGGCAGTGGGATTAGTTTGGGGATTGATACAGGACTATGGGTAGAGAGCGGGGCAGTGGGATTAGTTTGGAGATTGATACAGGACTATGGGGAGAGACCGGGGCAGTGGGATTAGTTTGGGGATGGATATAGGACTATGGGGAGAGAGCGGGGCAGTGGGATTAGTTTGGGGATTGATACAGGACTATGGGGAGGGAGCGGGGCAGTGGGATTAGTTTGGGGATTGATACAGGGCTATGGAGAGAGCGTGGTACTGGGATTAGTTTGTGAATTGATACAGGACTATGGGGAGAGAGCGGGCAGTGGGATTAGTTTGGGGATTGATACAGGACTATGGGGAGAGAGCGGGGCAGTGGGATTAGTCTGGGGATTGAAACAGGACCAATGGGAAAGAGCGGGGCAGTGGGATTAGTTTGGGGATTGATGCAGGACTATGGGGAGAGAGCGGGGCAGTGGGATTAGTTTGGGAATTGATACAGGACTATGGGGAGAGAGCGGGGAAGTGGGATTAGTTTGGCGATTGATACAGGGCTATGGGGAGAGAGCGGGGCAGTGGGATTAGTTGGGGATTGATACAGGACTATGGGGAGAGAGCGGGGCAGTGGGATTAATTTGGCGATTGATACAGGGCTATGGGGAGAGAGCGGGGCAGTGGGATTAGTTTGGCGATTGATACAGGGCTATGGGGAGAGAGCGGGGCAGTGGGATTAGTTGGGGATTGATACTGGACTATGGGGAGAGAGCGGGGCAGTGGGATTAGTTTGGAGATTGATACAGGGCTATGGGGAGAGAGCGGGGCAGTGGGATTAGTTTGGGGATTGATACAGGACTATGGGGAGAGAGCGGGGCAGTGGGATTAGTTTGGCGATTGATACAGGGCTATGGAGAGAGCGGGGTACTGGGATTAGTTTGGGAATTGATACAGGACTATGGAGAGAGAGCGGGGCAGTGGAGTTAGTTTGGAGATTGATACAGGACTATGGGGAGAGAGCGGGGCAGTGGGATTAGTTTGGGGATTGATACAGGACTATGGGGAGAGAGCGGGGCAGTGGGATTAGTTTGGGAATTGATACAGGACTATGGGGAGAGAGCGGGGCAGTGGGATTAGTTTGAGGATTGATACAGGAATATAGGGAGAGAGCGGGGACGTGGGATTAGTTTGGGGTTGATACAGGATAATGGGGAGAGAGCGGGGCAGTGGGATTAGTTGGGGTTTGATACAGGACTATGGGGAGAGAACGGGGCAGTGGGATCAGTTTGGCGATTGGTACAGGATATGGGGAGAGAGCGGGGCAGTGGGATTAGTTGGGGGTTGATACAGGACTATGGGGAGAGAGCGGGGCAGTGGGATTAGTTTGGGTATTGAGACAGGACGATGGGGAGAGAGCGGGGCAGTGGGATTAGCTTGAGGATTGATACAGGACTATGGGGAGAGAGCGGGGCAGTGGGATTAGTTGGGGGTTGATACAGGACTATGGGGAGAGAGCGGGGCAGTGGGATTTGTTTGGGTATTGATACAGGACTATGGGGAGAGAGCGGGGCAGTGGTATTCGTTTGGCGATTGATACAGGGCTATGGGAAGAGAGCGGGGCAGTGGGATTAGTTGGGGGTTGATACAGGACTATGGGGAGAGAGCGGGGCAGTGGGATTAGTTTGGGAATTGATGCAGGACTATGGGGAGAGAGCGGGGCAGTGGGATTAGTTTTGGGATGGATACAGGACTATGGGGAGAGAGCGGGGAAGTGGGATTAGTTTGGAGATTGATACAGGGCTATGGGGAGAGAGCGGGGCAGTGGGATTAGTTTGGGGATTGATACAGGACTATGGGGAGAGAGCGGGGCAGTGGGATTAGTTTGAGGATTGATACAGGACTATGGGCAGAGAGCGAGGCAGTGGGATTAGTTTGGGGATTGATACAGGACTATGGGGAGAGAACGGGGCAGTGGGATTAGTTTGGGGATAGATACAGGACTATGGGGAGAGAGCGGGGCAGTGGGATTAGTTTGCGGATTGATACAGGACTATGGGGAGAGAGCGGGGCAGTAGGATTAGTTTTAGGATTGACACAGGGCTATGGGGAGAGAGCGGGGCAGTGGGATTAGTTTGTGGATTGATACAGGACTATGGGGAGAGAGCGAGGCAGTGGGATTAGTTTGAGGATTGATACAGGGCTATGGGGAGAGAGCGGGGCAGTGAGATTAGTTGGGGTTTGATACAGGACTATGGGGAGAGAGCGGGGCAGTGGGATTAGTTTGGAGATTGATTAAGGATTATGTGGAGAGAGCAGGGCAGTGGGATTAGTTTGGGGATGGATACAGGACTATGGGGAGAGAGCGGGGCAGTGGGATTAGTTTGGGGATTGATACAGGACTATGGGGAGAGAGCGGGGCAGTGGGATTAGTTTGAGGATTGATACAGGACTATGGGCAGAGAGCGAGGCAGTGGGATTAGTTTGGGGATTGATACAGGACTATAGGGAGAGAGCTGGGCAGTGGGATTAGTTTGGGGATAGATACAGGACTATGGGGAGAGAGCGGGGCAGTGGGATTAGTTTGGGGATGGAGACAGGACTATGGGGAGAGAGCGGGGCAGTGGGATTAGTTTGGGGATTGAAACAGGACCAATGGGAAAGACCAGGGCAGTGGGATTAGTTTGGGGATTGATACAGGACTATGGGGAGAGAGCGGGGCAGTTGGATTAGTTTGGGGATTGATACAGGACTATGGGGAGAGAGCGGGGCAGTGGGATTAGTTTGGAGATTGATAAAGGACTATGGGGAGAGAGCGGGGCAATGGGATTAGTTTGGAGATTGATACAGCGCTGTGGGGAGAGAGCGGGGCAGTGGGATTAGTTTGGGGATTGATACAGGACTATGGGTAGAGAGCGGGGCAGTGGGATTAGTTTGTGAATTGATACAGGACTATGGGGAGAGATCGGGCAGTGGGATTAGTTTCGGGATTGATACAGGACTATGGGGAGAGTGCGGGGCAGTGGGATTAGTTTGGGGATTGATACAGGACTATGGGGTGAGTGCGGGGCAATGGGATTAGTTTGGGGATTGATACAGGACTATGGGGAGAGAACGGGGCAGTGGGATTAGTTTGGAGATTGATTAAGGATTATGTGGAGAGAGCAGGGCAGTGGGATTAGTTTGGCGATTGATACAGGGCTATGGGGAGAGAGCGGGGCAGTGGGATTAGTTGGGGATTGATACTGGACTATGGGGAGAGAGCGGGGCAGTGGGATTAGTTTGGAGATTGATACAGGGCTATGGGGAGAGAGCGGGGCAGTGGGATTAGTTTGGGGATTGATACAGGACTATGGGGAGAGAGCGGGGCAGTGGGATTAGTTTGGCGATTGATACAGGGCTATGGAGAGAGCGGGGTACTGGGATTAGTTTGGGAATTGATACAGGACTATGGAGAGAGAGCGGGGCAGTGGAGTTATTTTGGAGATTGATACAGGACTATGGGGAGAGAGCGGGGCAGTGGGATTAGTTTGGGGATTTATACAGGACTATGGGGAGAGAGCGGGGCAGTGGGATTAGTTTGGGGATAGATACAGAACTACGGGGAGAGAGCGGGGCAGTGGGATTAGTTTGGGGATTGATACAGCACTATGGGGAGAGAGCGAGGCAGTGGGATTAGTTTGTGGATTGATACTGGACTATGGGGAGAGAGCGGGGCAGTGGGATTAGTTTGGAGATTGATACAGGGCTATGGGGAGAGGGCGTGGCAGTGGGATTAGTTTGGGGATTGATACAGGACTATGGGGAGAGAGCGGGGCAGTGGGATTAGTTTGGGGATGGATATAGCACTATGGGGAGAGAGCGGGGCAGTGAGATTAGTTTGGGGATTGATACAGGACGATGGGGACAGAGCGGGGCAGTGGGATTAGTTTGGGGATTGATACAGGGCTATGGAGAGAGCGGGGCAGTGGGATTAGTTTGGGGATTGATACAGGACTATGGGGAGAGAGCGGGGCAGTGGGATTAGTTTGGGGATTGATACAGGACTATGGGGAGAGAGCGGGGCAGTGGGATTAGTCTGGGGATTGAAACAGGACCAATGGAAAAGAGCGGGGCAGTGGGATTAGTTTGGGGATTGATAAAGGACTATGGGGAGAGAGCGGGGCAGTGGGATTAGTTTGGGAATTGATACAGGACTATGGGGAGAGAGCGGGGCAGTGGGATTAGTTTGGCGATTGATACAGGGCTATGGGGAGAGAGCGGGGCGGTGGGATTAGTTGGGGATTGATACAGGACTATGGGGAGAGAGCGGGGCAGTGGGATTAATTTGGCGATTGATACAGGGCTATGGGGAGAGAGCGGGGCAGTGTGAATAGTTTGGCGATTGATACAGGGCTATGGGGAGAGAGCGGGGCAGTGGGATTAGTTGGGGATTGATACTGGACTATGGGGAGAGAGCGGGGCAGTGGGATTAGTTTGGAGATTGATACAGGGCTATGGGGAGAGAGCGGGGCAGTGGGATTAGTTTGCGGATTGATACAGGACTATGGGGAGAGAGCGGGGCAGTGGGATTAGTTTGGCGATTGATACAGGGCTATGGAGAGAGCGGGGTACTGGGATTAGTTTGGGAATTGATACAGGACTATGGAGAGAGAGCGGGGCAGTGGAGTTAGTTTGGAGATTGATACAGGACTATGGGGAGAGAGCGGGGCAGTGGGATTAGTTTGGGGATTGATACAGGACTATGGGGAGAGAGCGGGGCAGTGGGATTAGTTTGGGGATTGATACAGGACTGTGGGGACAGAGCGGGGCAGTGGGATTAGTTTGGGGATTGAAACAGGACCAATGGGAAAGAGCGGGGCAGTGGGATTAGTTTGGGAATTGATACAGGACTATGGGGAGAGAGCGGGGCAGTGGGATTAGTTTGGGAATTGATACAGGACTATGGGGAGAGAGCGGGGCAGTGGGATTAGTTTGGCGATTGATACAGGGCTATGGGGAGAGAGCGGGGCAGTGGGATTAGTTGGGGATTGATACAGGACTATGGGGAGAGAGCGGAGCAGTGGGATTAGTTTGGCGATTGATACAGGACTATGGGGAGAGAGCGGGGCAGTGGGATTAGCTTGAGGATTGATAAAGGACTATGGGGAGAGAGCGGGGCAGTGGGATTAGTTTGGGTATTGAGACAGGACTATGGGGAGAGAGCGGGGCAGTGGGATTAGCTTGAGGATTGATACAGGACTATGGGGAGAGAGCGGGATAGTGGGATTAGTTGGGGGTTGATACAGGACTATGGGGAGAGAGCGGGGCAGTGGGATTTGTTTGGGTATTGATACAGGACTATGGGGAGAGAGCGGGGCAGTGGTATTCGTTTGGCGATTGATACAGGGCTATGGGAAGAGAGCGGGGCAGTGGGATTAGTTGGGGGTTGATACAGGACTATGGGGAGAGAGCGGGGCAGTGGGATTAGTTTGGGGATTGATGCAGGACTATGGGGAGAGAGCGGGGCAGTGGGATTAGTTTTGGGATGGATACAGGACTATGGGGAGAGAGCGGGGAAGTGGGATTAGTTTGGAGATTGATACAGGGCTATGGGGAGAGAGCGGGGCAGTGGGATTAGTTTGGGGATTGATACAGGACTATGGGGAGAGAGCGGGGCAGTGGGATTAGTTTGAGGATTGATACAGGACTATGGGCAGAGAGCGAGGCAGTGGGATTAGTTTGGGGATTGATACAGGACTATGGGGAGAGAACGGGGCAGTGGGATTAGTTTGGGGATAGATACAGGACTATGGGGAGAGAGCGGGGCAGTGGGATTAGTTTGCGGATTGATACAGGACTATGGGGAGAGAGCGGGGCAGTAGGATTAGTTTTTGGATTGACACAGGGCTATGGGGAGAGAGCGGGGCAGTGGGATTAGTTTGTGGATTGATAGAGGACTATGGGGAGAGAGCGAGGCAGTGGGATTAGTTTGAGGATTGATACAGGGCTATGGGGAGAGAGCGGGGCAGTGCGATTAGTTGGGGATTGATACAGGACTATGGGGAGAGAGCGGGGCAGTGGGATTAGTTTGGGGGTAGATACAGGACTATGGGGAGAGAGCGGGGCAGTGGGATTAGTTCGGGGATGGAGACAGGACTATGGGGAGAGAGCGGGGCAGTGGGATTAGTTTGGGGATTGAAACAGGACCAATGGGAAAGACCAGGGCAGTGGGATTAGTTTGGGGATTGATACAGGACTATGGGGAGAGAGCGGGGCAGTGGGATTAGTTTGGGGATTGATACAGGACTATGGGGAGAGAGCGGGGCAGTGGGATTAGTTTGGGGATTGATACAGGACTATGGAGAGAGAGCGAGGCAGTGGGATTAGTTTGTGGATTAATACTGGACTATGGGGAGAGAGCGGGGCAGTGGGATTAGTTTGGAGATTGAAAAAGGACTATGGGGAGAGAGCGGGGCAATGGGATTAGTTTGGAGATTGATACAGCGCTATGGGGAGAGAGCGGGGCAGTGGGATTAGTTTGGGGATTGATACAGGACTATGGGTAGAGAGCGGGGCAGTGGGATTAGTTTGGAGATTGATACAGGACTATGGGGAGAGACCGGGGCAGTGGGATTAGTTTGGGGATGGATATAGGACTATGGGGAGAGAGCGGGGCAGTGGGATTAGTTTGGGGATTGATACAGGACTATGGGGAGGGAGCGGGGCAGTGGGATTAGTTTGGGGATTGATACAGGGCTATGGAGAGAGCGTGGTACTGGGATTAGTTTGTGAATTGATACAGGACTATGGGGAGAGAGCGGGCAGTGGGATTAGTTTGGGGATTGATACAGGACTATGGGGAGAGAGCGGGGCAGTGGGATTAGTTTGGGGATTGATACAGGACTATGGGGAGAGTGCGGGGCAATGGGATTAGTTTGGGGATTGATACAGGACTATGGGGAGAGAGCGGGGCAGTGGGATTAGTTTGGAGATTGATTAAGGATTATGTGGAGAGAGCAGGGCAGTGGGATTAGTTTGGCGATTGATACAGGGCTATGGGGAGAGAGCGGGGCAGTGGGATTAGTTGGGGATTGATACTGGACTATGGGGAGAGAGCGGGGCAGTGGGATTAGTTTGGAGATTGATACAGGGCTATGGGGAGAGAGCGGGGCAGTGGGATTAGTTTGGGGATTGATACAGGACTATGGGGAGAGAGCGGGGCAGTGGGATTAGTTTGGCGATTGATACAGGGCTATGGAGAGAGCGGGGTACTGGGATTAGTTTGGGAATTGATACAGGACTATGGAGAGAGAGCGGGGCAGTGGAGTTATTTTGGAGATTGATACAGGACTATGGGGAGAGAGCGGGGCAGTGGGTATAGTTTGGGGATTGATGCAGGACTATGGGGAGAGAGCGGGGCAGTGGGATAAGTTTGGGGATTGATACAGGACTGTGGGGAGAGAGCGGGGCAGTGGGATTAGTTTGGGGATTGATACAGGACTATGGGGAGAGAGCGGGGCAGTGGGATTAGTTTGGGGATTGATACAGGACTATGGGGAGAGAGCGGGGCAGTGGGATTAGTTTGGGGATGGATACAGGACTATGGGGAGAGAGCGGGACAGTGGGATTAGTTTGGGGATTGATACAGGACTATGGGGAGAGAGCGGGGCAGTGGGATTAGTTTGGGGATAGATACAGAACTACGGGGAGAGAGCGGGGCAGTGGGATTAGTTTGGGGATTGATACAGCACTATGGGGAGAGAGCGAGGCAGTGGGATTAGTTTGTGGATTGATACTGGACTATGCGGAGAGAGCGGGGCAGTGGGATTAGTTTGGAGCTTGATTCAGGGCTATGGGGAGAGAGCGGGGCAGTGGGATTAGTTTGGGGATTGATACAGGACTATGGGGAGAGAGCGGGGCAGTGGGATTAGTTTGGGGATGGATATAGCACTATGGGGAGAGAGCGGGGCAGTGAGATTAGTTTGGAGATTGATACAGGACGATGGGGACAGAGCGGGGCAGTGGGATTAGTTTGGGGATTGATACAGGGCTATGGAGAGAGCGGGGCAGTGGGATTAGTTTGGGAATTGATACAGGACTATGGGGAGAGAGCGGGGCAGTGGAGTTAGTTTGGGGATTGATACAGTACTATGGGGAGAGAGCGGGGCAGTGGGATTAGTTTGGGGATTGATACAGGACTATGGGGAGAGAGCGGGGCAGTGGGATTAGTCTGGGGATTGAAACAGGACCAATGGGAAAGAGCGGGGCAGTGGGATTAGTTTGGGGATTGATACAGGACTATGGGGAGAGAGCGGGGCAGTGGGATTAGTTTGGGAATTGATACAGGACTATGGGGAGAGAGCGGGGCAGTGGGATTAGTTTGGCGATTGATACAGGGCTATGGGGAGAGAGCGGGGCAGTGGGATTAGTTGGGGATTGATACAGGATTATGGGGAGAGAGCGGGGCAGTGGGATTAATTTGGCGATTGATACAGGGCTATGGGGAGAGAGCGGGGCAGTGGGATTAGTTTGGCGATTGATACAGGGCTATGGGGAGAGAGCGGGGCAGTGGGATTAGTTGGGGATTGATACTGGACTATGGGGAGAGAGCGGGGCAGTGGGATTAGTTTGGAGATTGATACAGGGCTATGGGGAGAGAGCGGGGCAGTGGGATTAGTTTGGGGATTGATACAGGACTATGGGGAGAGAGCGGGGCAGTGGGATTAGTTTGGCGATTGATACAGGGCTATGGAGAGAGCGGGGTACTGGGATTAGTTTGGGAATTGATACAGGACTATGGAGAGAGAGCGGGGCAGTGGAGTTAGTTTGCAGATTGATACAGGACTATGGGGAGAGAGCGGGGCAGTGGGATTAGTTTGGGGATTGAAACAGGACCAATGGGAAAGAGCGGGGCAGTGGGATTAGTTTGGGGATTGATACAGGACTATGGGGAGAGAGCGGGGCAGTGGGATTAGTTTGGGAATTGATACAGGACTATGGGGAGAGAGCGGGGCAGTGGGATTAGTTTGGCGATTGATACAGGGCTATGGGGAGAGAGCGGGGCAGTGGGATTAGTTGGGGATTGATACAGGACTATGCGGAGACAGCGGGGCAGTGGGATTAGTTTGGCGATTGATACAGGACTATGGGGAGAGAGCGGGGCAGTGGGATTAGTTTGGGGATTGATACAGGACTATGGGGAGAGAGCGGGGCAGTGGGATTAGTTTGGGAATTGATACAGGACTATGGGGAGAGAGCGGGGCAGTGGGATTAGTTTGGCGATTGATACAGGGCTATGGGGAGAGAGCGGGGCAGTGGGATTAGTTGGGGATTGATACAGGACTATGGGGAGAGAGCGGGGCAGTGGGATTAATTTGGCGATTGATACAGGGCTATGGGGAGAGAGCGGGGCAGTGGGATTAGTTGGGGACTGATACAGGACTATGGGGAGAGAGCGGGGCAGTGGGATTAGTTTGGAGATTGATTAAGGATTATGTGGAGAGAGCAGGGCAGTGGGATTAGTTTGGGGATGGATACAGGACTATGGGGAGAGAGCGGGGCAGTGGGATTAGTTTGGGGATTGATACAGGACTATGGGGAGAGAGCGGGGCAGTGGAATTAGTTTGAGGATTGATACAGGACTATGGGAAGAGAGCGGGGAAGTGGGATTAGTTTGGGAATTGATACAGGACTATGGGGAGAGAGCGGGGCAGTGGTATTAGTTTGGCGATTGATACACGGCTATGGGGAGAGAGCGGGGCAGTGGGATTAGTTGGGGATTGATACAGGACTATGGGGAGAGAGCGGGGCAGTGGGATTAGTTTGGCGTTTGATGCAGGACTATGGGGAGAGAGCGGGGCAGTGGGATTAGTTTGGGGATTGATACAGGGATTTGGGGAGAGAGCGGGGCAGTGGGATTAGTTTGGCGATAGAAACAGGGCTATGGGGAGAGAGCGGGGCAGTGGGATTAGTTGGGGATTGATACAGGACTATGGGGAGAGAGCGGGGCAGTGGCATTAGTTTGGGGATTGATACAGGACTATGGGGAGAGAGCGGGGCAGTGGGATTAGTTTGGGGATTGATACAGGACTATGGGGAGAGAGCGGGGCAGTGGGATTAGTTTGGCGTTTGATGCAGGACTATGGGGAGAGAGCGGGGCAGTGGGATTAGTTTGGGGATTGATACAGGGATTTGGGGAGAGAGCGGGGCAGTGGGATTAGTTTGGCGATAGAAACAGGGCTATGGGGAGAGAGCGGGGCAGTGGGATTAGTTGGGGATTGATACAGGACTATGGGGAGAGAGCGGGGCAGTGGGATTAGTTTGGAGATTGATACAGGGCTATGGGGAGAGAGCGGGGCAGTGGGATTAGTTTGGGGATTGATACAGGACTATGGGGAGAGAGCGGGGCAGTGGGATTAGTTTGGCGATTGATACAGGGCTATGGAGAGAGCGGGGTACTGGGATTAGTTTGGGAATTGATACAGGACTATGGAGAGAGAGCGGGGCAGTGGAGTTATTTTGGGGATTGATACAGGACTATGGGGAGAGAGCGGGGCAGTGGGATTAGTTTGGCGATTGATACAGGGCTATGGAGAGAGCGGGGTACTGGGATTAGTTTGGGAATTGATACAGGACTATGGAGAGAGAGCGGGGCAGTGGAGTTATTTTGGAGATTGATACAGGACTATGGGGAGAGAGCGGGGAAGTGGGTATAGTTTGGGGATTGAGACAGGACTATGGGGAGAGAGCGGGGCAGTGGGATTAGTTTGGGGATTGATACAGGACTGTGGGGAGAGAGCGGGGCAGTGGGATTAGTTTGGGGATTGATACAGGACTATGGGGAGAGAGCGAGGCAGTGGGATTAGTTTGGGGATTGATACAGGACTATGGGGAGAGAGCGGGGCAGTGGGATTAGTTTGGGGATGGATACAGGACTATGGGGAGAGAGCGGGACAGTGGGATTAGTTTGGGGATTGATACAGGACTATGGGGAGAGAGCGGGGCAGTGGGATTAGTTTGGGGATAGATACAGAACTACGGGGAGAGAGCGGGGCAGTGGGATTAGTTTGGGGATTGATACAGCACTATGGGGAGAGAGCGAGGCAGTGGGATTAGTTTGTGGATTGATACTGGACTATGGGGAGAGAGCGGGGCAGTGGGATTAGTTTGGAGATTGATACAGGGCTATGGGGAGAGAGCGGGGCAGTGGGATTAGTTTGGGGATTGATACAGGACTATGGGGAGAGTGCGGGGCAATGGGATTAGTTTGGGGATTGATACAGGACTATGGGGAGAGAGCGGGGCAGTGGGATTAGTTTGGAGATTGATTAAGGATTATGTGGAGAGAGCAGGGCAGTGGGATTAGTTTGGCGATTGATACAGGGCTATGGGGAGAGAGCGGGGCAGTGGGATTAGTTGGGGATTGATACTGGACTATGGGGAGAGAGCGGGGCAGTGGGATTAGTTTGGAGATTGATACAGGGCTATGGGGAGAGAGCGGGGCAGTGGGATTAGTTTGGGGATTGATACATGACTATGGGGAGAGAGCGGGGCAGTGGGATTAGTTTGGCGATTGATACAGGGCTATGGAGAGAGCGGGGTACTGGGATTAGTTTGGGAATTGATACAGGACTATGGAGAGAGAGCGGGGCAGTGGAGTTATTTTGGAGATTGATACAGGACTATGGGGAGAGAGCGGGGCAGTGGGTATAGTTTGGGGATTGATACAGGACTATGGGGAGAGAGCGGGGCAGTGGGATTAGTTTGGGGATTGATACAGGACTGTGGGGAGAGAGCGGGGCAGTGGGATTAGTTTGGGGATTGATACAGGACTATGGGGAGAGAGCGGGGCAGTGGGATTAGTTTGGGGATTGATACAGGACTATGGGGAGAGAGCGGGGCAGTGGGATTAGTTTGGGGATGGATATAGCACTATGGGGAGAGAGCGGGGCAGTGAGATTAGTTTGGAGATTGATACAGGACGATGGGGACAGAGCGGGGCAGTGGGATTAGTTTGGGGATTGATACAGGGCTATGGAGAGAGCGGGGCAGTGGGATTAGTTTGGGAATTGATACAGGACTATGGGGAGAGAGCGGGGCAGTGGAGTTAGTTTGGGGATTGATACAGTACTATGGGGAGAGAGCGGGGCAGTGGGATTAGTTTGGGGATTGATACAGGACTATGGGGAGAGAGCGGGGCAGTGGGATTAGTCTGGGGATTGAAACAGGACCAATGGGAAAGAGCGGGGCAGTGGGATTAGTTTGGGGATTGATACAGGACTATGGGGAGAGAGCGGGGCAGTGGGATTAGTTTGGGAATTGATACAGGACTATGGGGAGAGAGCGGGGCAGTGGGATTAGTTTGGCGATTGATACAGGGCTATGGGGAGAGAGCGGGGCAGTGGGATTAGTTGGGGATTGATACAGGATTATGGGGAGAGAGCGGGGCAGTGGGATTAATTTGGCGATTGATACAGGGCTATGGGGAGAGAGCGGGGCAGTGGGATTAGTTTGGCGATTGATACAGGGCTATGGGGAGAGAGCGGGGCAGTGGGATTAGTTGGGGATTGATACTGGACTATGGGGAGAGAGCGGGGCAGTGCGATTAGTTTGGAGATTGATACAGGGCTATGGGGAGAGAGCGGGGCAGTGGGATTAGTTTGGGGATTGATACAGGACTATGGGGAGAGAGCGGGGCAGTGGGATTAGTTTGGCGATTGATACAGGGCTATGGAGAGAGCGGGGTACTGGGATTAGTTTGGGAATTGATACAGGACTATGGAGAGAGAGCGGGGCAGTGGAGTTAGTTTGGAGATTGATACAGGACTATGGGGAGAGAGCGGGGCAGTGGGATTAGTTTGGGGATTGATACAGGACTATGGGGAGAGAGCGGGGCAGTGGGATTAGTTTGGGGATTGATACAGGACTGTGGGGAGAGAGCGGGGCAGTGGGATTAGTTTGGGGATTGAAACAGGACCAATGGGAAAGAGCGGGGCAGTGGGATTAGTTTGGGGATTGATACAGGACTATGGGGAGAGAGCGGGGCAGTGGGATTAGTTTGGGAATTGATACAGGACTATGGGGAGAGAGCGGGGCAGTGGGATTAGTTTGGCGATTGATACAGGGCTATGGGGAGAGAGCGGGGCAGTGGGATTAGTTGGGGATTGATACAGGACTATGCGGAGACAGCGGGGCAGTGGGATTAGTTTGGCGATTGATACAGGACTATGGGGAGAGAGCGGGGCAGTGGGATTAGTTTGGGGATTGATACAGGACTATGGGGAGAGAGCGGGGCAGTGGGATTAGTTTGGGAATTGATACAGGACTATGGGGAGAGAGCGGGGCAGTGGGATTAGTTTGGCGATTGATACAGGGCTATGGGGAGAGAGCGGGGCAGTGGGATTAGTTGGGGATTGATACAGGACTATGGGGAGAGAGCGGGGCAGTGGGATTAATTTGGCGATTGATACAGGGCTATGGGGAGAGAGCGGGGCTGTGATTAGTTTGGCGATTGATACAGGGCTATGGGGAGAGAGCGGGGCAGTGGGATTAGTTGGGGATTGATACAGGACTATGGGGAGAGAGCGGGGCAGTGGGATTAGTTTGGAGATTGATTAAGGATTATGTGGAGAGAGCAGGGCAGTGGGATTAGTTTGGGGATGGATACAGGACTATGGGGAGAGAGCGGGGCAGTGGGATTAGTTTGGGGATTGATACAGGACTATGGGGAGAGAGCGGGGCAGTGGAATTAGTTTGAGGATTGAAACAGGACTATGGGAAGAGAGCGGGGCAGTGGGATTAGTTTGGGAATTGATACAGGACTATGGGGAGAGAGCGGGGCAGTGGTATTAGTTTGGCGATTGATACACGGCTATGGGGAGAGAGCGGGGCAGTGGGATTAGTTGGGGATTGATACAGGACTATGGGGAGAGAGCGGGGCAGTGGGATTAGTTTGGCGTTTGATGCAGGACTATGGGGAGAGAGCGGGGCAGTGGGATTAGTTTGGTATTGATACAGGGATTTGGGGAGAGAGCGGGGCAGTGGGATTAGTTTGGCGATTGAAACAGGGCTATGGGGAGAGAGCGGGGCAGTGGGATTAGTTGGGGATTGATACAGGACTATGGGGAGAGAGCGGGGCAGTGGCATTAGTTTGGGGATTGATACAGGACTATGGGGAGAGAGCGGGGCAGTGGGATTAGTTTGGGAATTGATACAGGACTATGGGGAGAGAGCGGGGCAGTGGGATTAGTTTGGCGATTGATACAGGGCTATGGGGAGAGAGCGGGGCAGTGGGATTAGTTGGGGATTGATACAGGACTATGGGGAGAGAGCGGGGCAGTGGGATTAATTTGGCGATTGATACAGGGCTATGGGGAGAGAGCGGGGCAGTGGGATTAGTTTGGCGATTGATACAGGGCTATGGGGAGAGAGCGGGGCAGTGGGATTAGTTGGGGATTGATACAGGACTATGGTGAGAGAGCGGGGCAGTGGGATTAGTTTGGAGATTGATTAAGGATTATGTGGAGAGAGCAGGGCAGTGGGATTAGTTTGGGGATGGATACAGGACTATGGGGAGAGAGCGGGGCAGTGGGATTAGTTTGGGGATTGATACAGGACTATGGGGAGAGAGCGGGGCAGTGGGATTAGTTTGAGGATTGATACAGGGCTATGGGGAGAGAGCGGGGCAGTGGGATTAGTTTGGCGATTGATACAGGGCTATGGAGAGAGCGGGGTACTGGGATTAGTTTGGGAATTGATACAGGACTATGGAGAGAGAGCGGGGCAGTGGAGTTATTTTGGGGATTGATACAGGACTATGGGGAGAGAGCGGGGCAGTGGGATTAGTTTGGCGATTGATACAGGGCTATGGAGAGAGCGGGGTACTGGGATTAGTTTGGGAATTGATACATGACTATGGAGAGAGAGCGGGGCAGTGGAGTTATTTTGGAGATTGATACAGGACTATGGGGAGAGAGCGGGGCAGTGGGTATAGTTTGGGGATTGATACAGGACTATGGGGAGAGAGCGGGGCAGTGGGATTAGTTTGGGGATTGATACAGGACTGTGGGGAGAGAGCGGGGCAGTGGGATTAGTTTGGGGATTGATACAGGACTATGGGGAGAGAGCGGGGCAGTGGGATTAGTTTGGGGATTGATACAGGACTATGGGGAGAGAGCGGGGCAGTGGGATTAGTTTGGCGATTGATACAGGGCTATGGAGAGAGCGGGGTACTGGGATTAGTTTGGGAATTGATACAGGACTATGGAGAGAGAGCGGGGCAGTGGAGTTATTTTGGGGATTGATACAGGACTATGGGGAGAGAGCGGGGCAGTGGGATTAGTTTGGCGATTGATACAGGGCTATGGAGAGAGCGGGGTACTGGGATTAGTTTGGGAATTGATACAGGACTATGGAGAGAGAGCGGGGCAGTGGAGTTATTTTGGAGATTGATACAGGACTATGGGGAGAGAGCGGGGAAGTGGGTATAGTTTGGGGATTGAGACAGGACTATGGGGAGAGAGCGGGGCAGTGGGATTAGTTTGGGGATTGATACAGGACTGTGGGGAGAGAGCGGGGCAGTGGGATTAGTTTGGGGATTGATACAGGACTATGGGGAGAGAGCGAGGCAGTGGGATTAGTTTGGGGATTGATACAGGACTATGGGGAGAGAGCGGGGCAGTGGGATTAGTTTGGGGATGGATACAGGACTATGGGGAGAGAGCGGGACAGTGGGATTAGTTTGGGGATTGATACAGGACTATGGGGAGAGAGCGGGGCAGTGGGATTAGTTTGGGGATAGATACAGAACTACGGGGAGAGAGCGGGGCAGTGGGATTAGTTTGGGGATTGATACAGCACTATGGGGAGAGAGCGAGGCAGTGGGATTAGTTTGTGGATTGATACTGGACTATGGGGAGAGAGCGGGGCAGTGGGATTAGTTTGGAGATTGATACAGGGCTATGGGGAGAGAGCGGGGCAGTGGGATTAGTTTGGGGATTGATACAGGACTATGGGGAGAGTGCGGGGCAATGGGATTAGTTTGGGGATTGATACAGGACTATGGGGAGAGAGCGGGGCAGTGGGATTAGTTTGGAGATTGATTAAGGATTATGTGGAGAGAGCAGGGCAGTGGGATTAGTTTGGCGATTGATACAGGGCTATGGGGAGAGAGCGGGGCAGTGGGATTAGTTGGGGATTGATACTGGACTATGGGGAGAGAGCGGGGCAGTGGGATTAGTTTGGAGATTGATACAGGGCTATGGGGAGAGAGCGGGGCAGTGGGATTAGTTTGGGGATTGATACATGACTATGGGGAGAGAGCGGGGCAGTGGGATTAGTTTGGCGATTGATACAGGGCTATGGAGAGAGCGGGGTATGGGATTAGTTTGGGAATTGATACAGGACTATGGAGAGAGAGCGGGGCAGTGGAGTTATTTTGGAGATTGATACAGGACTATGGGGAGACAGCGGGGCAGTGGGTATAGTTTGGGGATTGATACAGGACTATGGGGAGAGAGCGGGGCAGTGGGATTAGTTTGGGGATTGATACAGGACTGTGGGGAGAGAGCGGGGCAGTGGGATTAGTTTGGGGATTGATACAGGACTATGGGGAGAGAGCGGGGCAGTGGGATTAGTTTGGGGATTGATACAGGACTATGGGGAGAGAGCGGGGCAGTGGGATTAGTTTGGGGATGGATATAGCACTATGGGGAGAGAGCGGGGCAGTGTGATTAGTTTGGAGATTGATACAGGACGATGGGGACAGAGCGGGGCAGTGGGATTAGTTTGGGGATTGATACAGGGCTATGGAGAGAGCGGGGCAGTGGGATTAGTTTGGGAATTGATACAGGACTATGGGGAGAGAGCGGGGCAGTGGAGTTAGTTTGGGGATTGATACAGGACTATGGGGAGAGAGCGGGGCAGTGGGATTAGTTTGGGAATTGATACAGGACTATGGGGAGAGAGCGGGGCAGTGGGATTAGTTTGGCGATTGATACAGGGCTATGGGGAGAGAGCGGGGCAGTGGGATTAGTTGGGGATTGATACAGGATTATGGGGAGAGAGCGGGGCAGTGGGATTAATTTGGCGATTGATACAGGGCTATGGGGAGAGAGCGGGGCAGTGGGATTAGTTTGGCGATTGATACAGGGCTATGGGGAGAGAGCGGGGCAGTGGGATTAGTTGGGGATTGATACTGGACTATGGGGAGAGAGCGGGGCAGTGCGATTAGTTTGGAGATTGATACAGGGCTATGGGGAGAGAGCGGGGCAGTGGGATTAGTTTGGGGATTGATACAGGACTATGGGGAGAGAGCGGGGCAGTGGGATTAGTTTGGCGATTGATACAGGGCTATGGAGAGAGCGGGGTACTGGGATTAGTTTGGGAATTGATACAGGACTATGGAGAGAGAGCGGGGCAGTGGAGTTAGTTTGGAGATTGATACAGGACTATGGGGAGAGAGCGGGGCAGTGGGATTAGTTTGGGGATTGATACAGGACTATGGGGCGAGAGCGGGGCAGTGGGATTAGTTTGGGGATTGATACAGGACTGTGGGGAGAGAGCGGGGCAGTGGGATTAGTTTGGGGATTGAAACAGGACCAATGGGAAAGAGCGGGGCAGTGGGATTAGTTTGGGGATTGATACAGGACTATGGGGAGAGAGCGGGGCAGTGGGATTAGTTTGGGAATTGATACAGGACTATGGGGAGAGAGCGGGGCAGTGGGATTAGTTTGGCGATTGATACAGGGCTATGGGGAGAGAGCGGGGCAGTGGGATTAGTTGGGGATTGATACAGGACTATGCGGAGACAGCGGGGCAGTGGGATTAGTTTGGCGATTGATACAGGACTATGGGGAGAGAGCGGGGCAGTGGGATTAGTTTGGGGATTGATACAGGACTATGGGGAGAGAGCGGGGCAGTGGGATTAGTTTGGGAATTGATACAGGACTATGGGGAGAGAGCGGGGCAGTGGGATTAGTTTGGCGATTGATACAGGGCTATGGGGAGAGAGCGGGGCAGTGGGATTAGTTGGGGATTGATACAGGACTATGGGGAGAGAGCGGGGCAGTGGGATTAATTTGGCGATTGATACAGGGCTATGGGGAGAGAGCGGGGCTGTGATTAGTTTGGCGATTGATACAGGGCTATGGGGAGAGAGCGGGGCAGTGGGATTAGTTGGGGATTGATACAGGACTATGGGGAGAGAGCGGGGCAGTGGGATTAGTTTGGAGATTGATTAAGGATTATGTGGAGAGAGCAGGGCAGTGGGATTAGTTTGGGGATGGATACAGGACTATGGGGAGAGAGCGGGGCAGTGGGATTAGTTTGGGGATTGATACAGGACTATGGGGAGAGAGCGGGGCAGTGGAATTAGTTTGAGGATTGAAACAGGACTATGGGAAGAGAGCGGGGCAGTGGGATTAGTTTGGGAATTGATACAGGACTATGGGGAGAGAGCGGGGCAGTGGTATTAGTTTGGCGATTGATACACGGCTATGGGGAGAGAGCGGGGCAGTGGGATTAGTTGGGGATTGATACAGGACTATGGGGAGAGAGCGGGGCAGTGGGATTAGTTTGGCGTTTGATGCAGGACTATGGGGAGAGAGCGGGGCAGTGGGATTAGTTTGGGATTGATACAGGGATTTGGGGAGAGAGCGGGGCAGTGGGATTAGTTTGGCGATTGAAACAGGGCTATGGGGAGAGAGCGGGGCAGTGGGATTAGTTGGGGATTGATACAGGACTATGGGGAGAGAGCGGGGCAGTGGCATTAGTTTGGGGATTGATACAGGACTATGGGGAGAGAGCGGGGCAGTGGGATTAGTTTGGGAATTGATACAGGACTATGGGGAGAGAGCGGGGCAGTGGGATTAGTTTGGCGATTGATACAGGGCTATGGGGAGAGAGCGGGGCAGTGGGATTAGTTGGGGATTGATACAGGACTATGGGGAGAGAGCGGGGCAGTGGGATTAATTTGGCGATTGATACAGGGCTATGGGGAGAGAGCGGGGCAGTGGGATTAGTTTGGCGATTGATACAGGGCTATGGGGAGAGAGCGGGGCAGTGGGATTAGTTGGGGATTGATACAGGACTATGGTGAGAGAGCGGGGCAGTGGGATTAGTTTGGAGATTGATTAAGGATTATGTGGAGAGAGCAGAGCAGTGGGATTAGTTTGGGGATGGATACAGGACTATGGGGAGAGAGCGGGGCAGTGGGATTAGTTTGGGGATTGATACAGGACTATGGGGAGAGAGCGGGGCAGTGGGATTAGTTTGAGGATTGATACAGGGCTATGGGGAGAGAGCGGGGCAGTGGGATTAGTTTGGCGATTGATACAGGGCTATGGAGAGAGCGGGGTACTGGGATTAGTTTGGGAATTGATACAGGACTATGGAGAGAGAGCGGGGCAGTGGAGTTATTTTGGGGATTGATACAGGACTATGGGGAGAGAGCGGGGCAGTGGGATTAGTTTGGCGATTGATACAGGGCTATGGAGAGAGCGGGGTACTGGGATTAGTTTGGGAATTGATACAGGACTATGGAGAGAGAGCGGGGCAGTGGAGTTATTTTGGAGATTGATACAGGACTATGGGGAGAGAGCGGGGCAGTGGGTATAGTTTGGGGATTGATACAGGACTATGGGGAGAGAGCGGGGCAGTGGGATTAGTTTGGGGATTGATACAGGACTGTGGGGAGAGAGCGGGGCAGTGGGATTAGTTTGGGGATTGATACAGGACTATGGGGAGAGAGCGGGGCAGTGGGATTAGTTTGGGGATTGATACAGGACTATGGGGAGAGAGCGGGGCAGTGGGATTAGTTTGGGGATGGATACAGGACTATGGGGAGAGAGCGGGACAGTGGGATTAGTTTGGGGATTGATACAGGACTATGGGGAGAGAGCGGGGCAGTGGGATTAGTTTGGGGATAGATACAGAACTACGGGGAGAGAGCGGGGCAGTGGGATTAGTTTGGGGATTGATACAGCACTATGGGGAGAGAGCGAGGCAGTGGGATTAGTTTGTGGATTGATACTGGACTATGGGGAGAGAGCGGGGCAGTGGGATTAGTTTGGAGATTGATACAGGGCTATGGGGAGAGAGCGGGGCAGTGGGATTAGTTTGGGGATTGATACAGGACTATGGGGAGAGTGCGGGGCAATGGGATTAGTTTGGGGATTGATACAGGACTATGGGGAGAGAGCGGGGCAGTGGGATTAGTTTGGCGATTGATACAGGGCTATGGGGAGAGAGCGGGGCAGTGGGATTAGTTGGGGATTGATACTGGACTATGGGGAGAGAGCGGGGCAGTGCGATTAGTTTGGAGATTGATACAGGGCTATGGGGAGAGAGCGGGGCAGTGGGATTAGTTTGGGGATTGATGCAGGACTATGGGGAGAGAGCGGGGCAGTGGGATTAGTTTTGCGATTGATACAGGGCTATGGAGAGAGCGGGGTACTGGGATTAGTTTGGGAATTGATACAGGACTATGGAGAGAGAGCGGGGCAGTGGAGTTATTTTGGAGATTGATACAGGACTATGGGGAGAGAGCGGGGCAGTGGGTATAGTTTGGGGATTGATACAGGACTATGGGGAGAGAGCGGGGCAGTGGGATTAGTTTGGGGATTGATACAGGACTGTGGGGAGAGAGCGGGGCAGTGGGATTAGTTTGGGGATTGATACAGGACTATGGGGAGAGAGCGGGGCAGTGGGATTAGTTTGGGGATTGATACAGGACTATGGGGAGAGAGCGGGGCAGTGGGATTAGTTTGGGGATGGATACAGGACTATGGGGAGAGAGCGGGACAGTGGGATTAGTTTGGGGATTGATACAGGACTATGGGGAGAGAGCGGGGCAGTGGGATTAGTTTGGGGATAGATACAGAACTACGGGGAGAGAGCGGGGCAGTGGGATTAGTTTGGGGATTGATACAGCACTATGGGGAGAGAGCGAGGCAGTGGGATTAGTTTGTGGATTGATACTGGACTATGGGGAGAGAGCGGGGCAGTGGGATTAGTTTGGAGATTGATACAGGGCTATTGGGAGAGAGCGGGGCAGTGGGATTAGTTTGGGGATTGATACAGGACTATGGGGAGAGAGCGGGGCAGTGGGATTAGTTTGGGGATGGATATAGCAATATGGGGAGAGAGCGGGGCAGTGAGATTAGTTTGGAGATTGATACAGGACGATGGGGACAGAGCGGGGCAGTGGGATTAGTTTGGGGATTGATACAGGGCTATGGAGAGAGCGGGGCAGTGGGATTAGTTTGGGAATTGATACAGGACTATGGGGAGAGAGCGGGGCAGTGGAGTTAGTTTGGGGATTGATACAGTACTATGGGGAGAGAGCGGGGCAGTGGGATTAGTTTGGGGATTGATACAGGACTATGGGGAGAGAGCGGGGCAGTGGGATTAGTCTGGGGATTGAAACAGGACCAATGGGAAAGAGCGGGGCTGTGGGATTAGTTTGGGGATTGATACAGGACTATGGGGAGAGAGCGGGGCAGTGGGATTAGTTTGGGAATTGATACAGGACTATAGGGAGAGAGCGGGGCAGTGGGATTAGTTTGGCGATTGATACAGGGCTATGGGGAGAGAGCGGGGCAGTGGGATTAGTTGGGGATTGATACAGGATTATGGGGAGAGAGCGGGGCAGTGGGATTAATTTGGCGATTGATACAGGGCTATGGGGAGAGAGCGGGGCAGTGGGATTAGTTTGGCGATTGATACAGGGCTATGGGGAGAGAGCGGGGCAGTGGGATTAGTTTGGAGATTGATACAGGACTATGGTGAGAGTGCGGGGCAATGGGATTAGTTTGGGGTTTGATACAGCACTATGGGGAGAGAGCGGGGACGTGGGATTAGTTTGGGGTTGATACAGGACTATGGGGAGAGTGCGGGGCAATGGGATTAGTTTGGGGTTTGATACAGCACTATGGGGAGAGAGCGGGGACGTGGGATTAGTTTGGGGTTGATACAGGACTATGGGGAGAGAGCGGGTCAGTGGGATTAGTTGGGGGTTGATACAGGACTATGGGGAGAGAACGGGGCAGTGGGATCAGTTTGGCGATTGATACAGGACTATGGGGAGAGAGCGGGGCAGTGGGATTAGTTGGGGGTTGATACAGGACTATGGGGAGAGAGCGGGGCAGTGGGATTTGTTTGGGTATTGATACAGGACTATGGGGAGAGAGCGGGGCAGTGGGATTAGTTTGAGGATTGATACAGGACTATGGGGAGAGAGCGGGGCAGTGGGATTAGTTGGGATTTGATACAGGACTATGGGGAGAGAGCGGGGCAGTGGGATTTGTTTGGGTATTGATACAGGACTGTGGGGAGAGAGCGGGGCAGTGGTATTCGTTTGGCGATTGATACAGGACTATGGGGAGAGAGCGGCGCAGTGGGATTAGTTGAGGGTTGATACAGGACTATGGGGAGAGAGCGGGGCAGTGGGATTAGTTTGGGGATTGATGCAGGACTATGGGGAGAGAGCGGGGCTGTGGGATTAGTTTGGGGATGGATACAGGACGATGGGGAGAGAGCGGGGAAGTGGGATTAGTTTGGAGATTGATACAGGGCTATGGGGAGAGAGCGGGGCAGTGGGATTAGTTTGGGGATTGATACAGGAATATGGGGAGAGAGCGGGGCAGTGGGATTAGTTTGAGGATTGATACAGGACTATGGGCAGAGAGCGAGGCAGTGGGATTAGTTTGGGGATTGATACAGGACCATGGGGAGAGAACGGGGCAGTGGGATTAGTTTGGGGATAGATACAGGACTATGGGGAGAGAGCGGGGCAGTGCGATTAGTTTGGAGATTGATACAGGGCTATGGGGAGAGAGCGGGGCAGTGGGATTAGTTTGGGGATTGATACAGGTCTATGGGGAGAGAGCGGGGCAGTGGGATTAGTTTGGCGATTGATACAGGGCTATGGAGAGAGCGGGGTACTGGGATTAGTTTGGGAATTGATACAGGACTATGGAGAGAGAGCGGGGCAGTGGAGTTAGTTTGGAGATTGATACAGGACTATGGGGAGAGAGCGGGGCAGTGGGATTAGTTTGGGGATTGATACAGGACTATGGGGAGAGAGCGGGGCAGTGGGATTAGTTTGGGGATTGATACAGGACTGTGGGGAGAGAGCGGGGCAGTGGGATTAGTTTGGGGATTGAAACAGGACCAATGGGAAAGAGCGGGGCAGTGGGATTAGTTTGGGGATTGATACAGGACTATGGGGAGAGAGCGGGGCAGTGGGATTAGTTTGGGAATTGATACAGGACTATGGGGAGAGAGCGGGGCAGTGGGATTAGTTTGGCGATTGATACAGGGCTATGGGGAGAGAGCGGGGCAGTGGGATTAGTTGGGGATTGATACAGGACTATGCGGAGACAGCGGGGCAGTGGGATTAGTTTGGCGATTGATACAGGACTATGGGGAGAGAGCGGGGCAGTGGGATTAGTTTGGGGATTGATACAGGACTATGGGGAGAGAGCGGGGCAGTGGGATTAGTTTGGGAATTGATACAGGACTATGGGGAGAGAGCGGGGCAGTGGGATTAGTTTGGCGATTGATACAGGGCTATGGGGAGAGAGCGGGGCAGTGGGATTAGTTGGGGATTGATACAGGACTATGGGGAGAGAGCGGGGCAGTGGGATTAATTTGGCGATTGATACAGGGCTATGGGGAGAGAGCGGGGCAGTGGGATTAGTTTGGCGATTGATACAGGGCTATGGGGAGAGAGCGGGGCAGTGGGATTAGTTGGGGATTGATACAGGACTATGGGGAGAGAGCGGGGCAGTGAGATTAGTTTGGAGATTGATTAAGGATTATGTGGAGAGAGCAGGGCAGTGGGATTAGTTTGGGGATGGATACAGGACTATGGGGAGAGAGCGGGGCAGTGGGATTAGTTTGGGGATTGATACAGGACTATGGGGAGAGAGCGGGGCAGTGGGATTAGTTTGGCGTTTGATGCAGGACTATGGGGAGAGAGCGGGGCAGTGGGATTAGTTTGGGGATTGATACAGGGATTTGGGGAGAGAGCGGTGCAGTGGGATTAGTTTGGCGATTGAAACAGGGCTATGGGGAGAGAGCGGGGCAGTGGGATTAGTTGGGGATTGATACAGGACTATGGGGAGAGAGCGGGGCAGTGGCATTAGTTTGGGGATTGATACAGGACTATGGGGAGAGAGCGGGGCAGTGGGATTAGTTTGGGAATTGATACAGGACTATGGGGAGAGAGCGGGGCAGTGGGATTACTTTGGCGATTGATACAGGGCTATGGGGAGAGAGCGGGGCAGTGGGATTAGTTGGGGATTGATACAGGACTATGGGGAGAGAGCAGGGCAGTGGGATTAATTTGGCGATTGATACAGAGCTATGGGGAGAGAGCGGGGCAGTGGGATTAGTTTGGCGATTGATACAGGGCTATGGGGAGAGAGCGGGGCAGTGGGATTAGTTGGGGATTGATAGAGGACTATGGTGAGAGAGCGGGGCAGTGGGATTAGTTTGGAGATTGATTAAGGATTATGTGGAGAGAGCAGGGCAGTGGGATTAGTTTGGGGATGGATACAGGACTATGGGGAGAGAGCGGGGCAGTGGGATTAGTTTGGGGATTGATACAGGACTATGGGGAGAGAGCGGGGCAGTGGGATTAGTTTGAGGATTGATACAGGGCTATGGGGAGAGAGCGGGGCAGTGGGATTAGTTTGGCGATTGATACAGGGCTATGGAGAGAGCGGGGTACTGGGATTAGTTTGGGAATTGATACAGGACTATGGAGAGAGAGCGGGGCAGTGGAGTTATTTTGGGGATTGATACAGGACTATGGGGAGAGAGCGGGGCAGTGGGATTAGTTTGGCGATTGAAACAGGGCTATGGAGAGAGCGGGGTACTGGGATTAGTTTGGGAATTGATACAGGACTATGGAGAGAGAGCGGGGCAGTGGAGTTATTTTGGAGATTGATACAGGACTATGGGGAGAGAGCGGGGCAGTGGGTATAGTTTGGGGATTGATACAGGACTATGGGGAGAGAGCGGGGCAGTGGGATTAGTTTGGGGATTGATACAGGACTGTGGGGAGAGAGCGGGGCAGTGGGATTAGTTTGGGGATTGATACAGGACTATGGGGAGAGAGCGGGGCAGTGGGATTAGTTTGGGGATTGATACAGGACTATGGGGAGAGAGCGGGGCAGTGGGATTAGTTTGGGGATGGATACAGGACTATGGGGAGAGAGCGGGACAGTGGGATTAGTTTGGGGATTGATACAGGACTATGGGGAGAGAGCGGGGCAGTGGGATTAGTTTGGGGATAGATACAGAACTACGGGGAGAGAGCGGGGCAGTGGGATTAGTTTGGGGATTGATACAGCACTATGGGGAGAGAGCGAGGCAGTGGGATTAGTTTGTGGATTGATACTGGACTATGGGGAGAGAGCGGGGCAGTGGGATTAGTTTGGAGATTGATACAGGGCTATGGGGAGAGAGCGGGGCAGTGGGATTAGTTGGGGATTGATACTGGACTATGGGGAGAGAGCGGGGCAGTGGGATTAGTTTGGAGATTGATACAGGGCTATGGGGAGAGAGCGGGGCAGTGGGATTAGTTTGGGGATTGATGCAGGACTATGGGGAGAGAGCGGGGCAGTGGGATTAGTTTTGCGATTGATACAGGGCTATGGAGAGAGCGGGGTACTGGGATTAGTTTGGGAATTGATACAGGACTATGGAGAGAGAGCGGGGCAGTGGAGTTATTTTGGAGATTGATACAGGACTATGGGGAGAGAGCGGGGCATTGCGTATAGTTTGGGGATTGATACAGGACTATGGGGAGAGAGCGGGGCAGTGGGATTAGTTTGGAGATTGATACAGGACTGTGGGGAGAGAGCGGGGCAGTGGGATTAGTTTGGGGATTGATACAGGACTATGGGGAGAGAGCGGGGCAGTGGGATTAGTTTGGGGATTGATACAGGACTATGGGGAGAGAGCGGGGCAGTGGGATTAGTTTGGGGATGGATACAGGACTATGGGGAGAGAGCGGGACAGTGGGATTAGTTTGGGGATTGATACAGGACTATGGGGAGAGAGCGGGGCAGTGGGATTAGTTTTGGGATAGATACAGAACTACGGGGAGAGAGCGGGGCAGTGGGATTAGTTTGGGGATTGATACAGCACTATGGGGAGAGAGCGAGGCAGTGGGATTAGTTTGTGGATTGATACTGGACTATGGGGAGAGAGCGGGGCAGTGGGATTAGTTTGGAGATTGATACAGGGCTATGGGGAGAGAGCGGGGCAGTGGGATTAGTTTGGGGATTGATACAGGACTATGGGGAGAGAGCGGGGCAGTGGGATTAGTTTGGGGATGGATATAGCACTATGTGGAGAGAGCGGGGCAGTGAGATTAGTTTGGAGATTGATACAGGACGATGGGGACAGAGCGGGGCAGTGGGATTAGTTTGGGGATTGATACAGGGCTATGGAGAGAGCGGGGCAGTGGGATTAGTTTGGGAATTGATACAGGACTATGGGGAGAGAGCGGGGCAGTGGAGTTAGTTTGGGGATTGATACAGTACTATGGGGAGAGAGCGGGGCAGTGGGATTAGTTTGGGGATTGATACAGGACTATGGGGAGAGAGCGGGGCAGTGGGATTAGTTTGGGAATTGATACAGGACTATGGGGAGAGAGCGGGGCAGTGGGATTAGTTTGGCGATTGATACAGGGCTATGGGGAGAGAGCGGGGCAGTGGGATTAGTTGGGGATTGATACAGGATTATGGGGAGAGAGCGGGGCAGTGGGATTAATTTGGCGATTGATACAGGGCTATGGGGAGAGAGCGGGGCAGTGGGATTAGTTTGGCGATTGATACAGGGCTATGGGGAGAGAGCGGGGCAGTGGGATTAGTTGGGGATTGATACTGGACTATGGGGAGAGAGCGGGGCAGTGGGATTAGTTTGGAGATTGATACAGGGCTATGGGGAGAGAGCGGGGCAGTGGGATTAGTTTGGGGATTGATACAGGACTATGGGGAGAGAGCGGGGCAGTGGGATTAGTTTGGCGATTGATACAGGGCTATGGAGAGAGCGGGGTACTGGGATTAGTTTGGGAATTGATACAGGACTATGGAGAGAGAGCGGGGCAGTGGAGTTAGTTTGCAGATTGATACAGGACTATGGGGAGAGAGCGGGGCAGTGGGATTAGTTTGGGGATTGATACAGGACTATGGGGAGAGAGCGGGGCAGTGGGATTAGTTTGGGGATTGATACAGGACTGTGGGGAGAGAGCGGGGCAGTGGGATTAGTTTGGGGATTGAAACAGGACCAATGGGAAAGAGCGGGGCAGTGGGATTAGTTTGGGGATTGATTAAGGATTATGTGGAGAGAGCAGGGCAGTGGGATTAGTTTGGGGATGGATACAGGACTATGGGGAGAGAGCGGGGCAGTGGGATTAGTTTGGGGATTGATACAGGACTATGGGGAGAGAGCGGGGCAGTGGAATTAGTTTGAGGATTGATACAGGACTATGGGGAGAGAGCGGGGCAGTGGTATTAGTTTGGCGATTGATACACGGCTATGGGGAGAGAGCGGGGCAGTGGGATTAGTTGGGGATTGATACAGGACTATGGGGAGAGAGCGGGGCAGTGGGATTAGTTTGGCGTTTGATGCAGGACTATGGGGAGAGAGCGGGGCAGTGGGATTAGTTTGGGGATTGATACAGGGATTTGGGGAGAGAGCGGGGCAGTGGGATTAGTTTGGCGATTGAAACAGGGCTATGGGGAGAGAGCGGGGCAGTGGGATTAGTTGGGGATTGATACAGGACTATGGGGAGAGAGCGGGGCAGTGGCATTAGTTTGGGGATTGATACAGGACTATAGGGAGAGAGCGGGGCAGTGGGATTAGTTTGGGAATTGATACAGGACTATGGGGAGAGAGCGGGGCAGTGGGATTAGTTTGGCGATTGATACAGGGCTATGGGGAGAGAGCGGGGCAGTGGGTTTAGTTGGGGATTGATACAGGACTATGGGGAGAGAGCGGGGCAGTGGGATTAATTTGGCGATTGATACAGGGCTATGGGGAGAGAGCGGGGCAGTGGGATTAGTTTGGCGATTGATACAGGGCTATGGGGAGAGAGCGGGGCAGTGGGATTAGTTGGGGATTGATACAGGACTATGGGGAGAGAGCGGGGCAGTGGGATTAGTTTGGAGATTGATTAAGGATTATGTGGAGAGAGCAGGGCAGTGGGATTAGTTTGGGGATGGATACAGGACTATGGGGAGAGAGCGGGGCAGTGGGATTAGTTTGGGGATTGATACAGGACTATGGGGAGAGAGCGGGGCAGTGGGATTAGTTTGAGGATTGATACAGGGCTATGGGGAGAGAGCGGGGCAGTGGGATTAGTTGGGGTTTGATACAGGACTATGGGGAGAGAGCGGGGCAGTGGGATTAGTTTGGAGATTGATCAAGGATTATGTGGAGAGAGCAGGGCAGTGGGATTAGTTTGGGGTGGATACAGGACTATGGGGAGAGAGCGGGGCAGTGGGATTAGTTTGGGGATTGATACAGGACTATGGGGAGAGAGCGGGGCAGTGGGATTAGTTTGAGGATTGATACAGGACTATGGGCAGAGAGCGAGGCAGTGGGATTAGTTTGGGGATTGATACAGCACGATGGGGAGAGAGCTGGGCAGTGGGATTAGTTTGGGGATAGATACAGGACTATGGGGAGCGAGCGGGGCAGTGGGATTAGTTTCGGGATGGAGACAGGACTATGGGGAGAGAGCGGGGCAGTGGGATTAGTTTGGGGATTGAAACAGGACCAATTGGAAAGACCGGGGCAGTGGGATTAGTTTGGGGATTGATACAGGACTATGGGGAGAGAGCGGGGCAGTGGGATTAGTTTGAGGTTTGATACAGGACTATGGGCAGAGAGCGAGGCAGTGGGATTAGTTTGGGTATTGATACAGGACTATGGGGAGAGAACGGGGCAGTGGGATTAGTTTGGGGATAGATACAGGACTATGGGGAGAGAGCGGGGCAGTGGGATTAGTTTGCGGATTGATACAGGACTATGGGGAGAGAGCGGGGCAGTAGGATTAGTTTTTGGATTGACACAGGGCTATGGGGAGAGAGCGGGGCAGTGGGATTAGTTTGTGGATTGATACAGGACTATGGGGAGAGAGCGAGGCTGTGGGATTAGTTTGAGGATTGATACAGGGCTATGGAGAGAGAGCGGGGCAGTGCGATTAGTTGGGGATTGATACAGGACTATGGGGAGAGAGCGGGGCAGTGGGATTAGTTTGGAGATTGATTAAGGATTATGTGGAGAGAGCAGGGCAGTGGGATTAGTTTGGGGATGGATACAGGACTATGGGGAGAGAGCGGGGCAGTGGGATTAGTTTGGGGATTGATACAGGACTATGGGGAGAGAGCGGGGCAGTGGGATTAGTTTGAGGATTGATACAGGACTATGGGCAGAGAGCGAGGCAGTGGGATTAGTTTGGGGATTGATACAGGACTATGGGGAGAGAGCTGGGCAGTGGGATTAGTTTGGGGATAGATACAGGACTATGGGGAGAGAGCGGGGCAGTGGGATTAGTTTGGGGATGGAGACAGCACTATGGGGAGAGAGCGGGGCAGTGGGATTAGTTTGGGGATTGAAACAGGACCAATGGGAAAGACCAGGGCAGTGGGATTAGTTTGGGGAATGATACAGGACTATGGGGAGAGAGCGGGGCAGTGGGATTAGTTTGGGGATTGATACAGGACTATGGGGAGAGAGCGGGGCAGTGGGATTAGTTTGGGGATAGATACAGGACTATGGGGAGAGAGCGGGGCAGTGCGATTAGTTTGGGGATTGATACAGGACTATGGAGAGAGAGCGAGGCAGTGGGATTAGTTTGTGGATTAATACTGGACTATGGGGAGAGAGCGGGGCAGTGGGATTAGTTTGGAGATTGATAAAGGACTATGGGGAGAGAGCGGGGCAATGGGATTAGTTTGGAGATTGATAAAGCGCTATGGGGAGAGAGCGGGGCAGTGGGATTAGTTTGGGGATTGATACAGGACTATGGGGAGAGAGCGGGGCAGTGGGATTAGTTTGGAGATTGATACAGGACTATGGGGAGAGAGCGGGGCAGTGGGATTAGTTTGGAGATTGATACAGGACTATGGGGAGAGAGCGGGGCAGTGGGATTAGTTTGGAGATTGATACAGGACTATGGGGAGAGAGCGGGGCAGTGGGATTAGTTTGGGGATGGATATAGGACTATGGGGAGAGAGCGGGGCAGTGGGATTAGTTTGGGGATTGATACAGGACTATGGGGAGGGAGCGGGGCAGTGGGATTAGTTTGGGGATTGATACAGGACTATGGGGAGAGAGCGGGGCAGTGGGATTTGTTTGGAGATTGATACAGGACTATTGGGAGGAAGCGGGGCAATGGGATTAGTTTGGAGATTGATACAGCGCTATGGGGAGAGAGCGGGGCAGTGGGATTAGTTTGGGGATGGATTCCGGACTATGGGTAGAGAGCGGGGCAGTGGGATTAGTTTGGAGATTGATACAGGAGTATGGGGAGAGAGCGGGGCAGTGGGATTAGTTTGGGGATGGATATAGGACTATGGGGAGAGAGCGGGGCAGTGGGATTAGTTTGGGGATTGATACAGGACTATGGGGAGGGAGCGGGGCAGTGGGATTAGTTTGGGGATTGATACAGGGCTATGGAGAGAGCGTGGTAGTGGGATTAGTTTGTGAATTGATACAGGACTATGGGGAGAGAGCGGGGCAGTGGGATTAGTTTCGGGATTGATACAGGACTATGGGGAGAGAGCGGGGCAGTGGGATTAGTTTGGAGATTGATACAGCGCTATGGGGAGAGAGCGGGGCAGTGGGATTAGTTTGGGGATTGATTCCGGACTATGGGTAGAGAGCGGGGCAGTGGGATTAGTTTGGAGATTGATACAGGAGTATGGGGAGAGAGCGGGGCAGTGGGATTAGTTTGGGGATGGATATAGGACTATGGGGAGAGAGCGGGGCAGTGGGATTAGTTTGGGGATTGATACAGGACTATGGGGAGGGAGCGGGGCAGTGGGATTAGTTTGGGGATTGATACAGGGCTATGGAGAGAGCGTGGTAGTGGGATTAGTTTGTGAATTGATACAGGACTATGGGGAGAGAGCGGGGCAGTGGGATTAGTTTGGGGATTGATACAGGACTATGGGGAGAGTGCGGGGCAATGGGATTAGTTTGGGGTTTGATACAGCACTATGGGGAGAGAGCGGGGACGTGGGATTAGTTTGGGGTTGATACAGGACTATGGGGAGAGAGCGGGGCAGTGGGATTAGTTGGGGGTTGATACAGGACTATGGGGAGAGAACGGGGCAGTGGGATCAGTTTGGCGATTGATACAGGACTATGGGGAGAGAGCGGGGCAGTGGGATTAGTTGGGGGTTGATACAGGACTATGGGGAGAGAGCGGGGCAGTGGGATTTGTTTGGGTATTGATACAGGACTATGGGGAGAGAGCGGGGCAGTGGGATTAGTTTGAGGATTGATACAGGACTATGGGGAGAGAGCGGGGCAGTGGGATTAGTTGGGATTTGATACAGGACTATGGGGAGAGAGCGGGGCAGTGGGATTTGTTTGGGTATTGATACAGGACTGTGGGGAGAGAGCGGGGCAGTGGTATTCGTTTGGCGATTGATACAGGACTATGGGGAGAGAGCGGGGCAGTGGGATTAGTTGGGGGTTGATACAGGACTATGGGGAGAGAGCGGGGCAGTGGGATTAGTTTGGGGATTGATGCAGGACTATGGGGAGAGAGCGGGGCTGTGGGATTAGTTTGGGGATGGATACAGGACTATGGGGAGAGAGCGGGGAAGTGGGATTAGTTTGGAGATTGATACAGGGCTATGGGGAGAGAGCGGGGCAGTGGGATTAGTTTGGGGATTGATACAGGAATATGGGGAGAGAGCGGGGCAGTGGGATTAGTTTGAGGATTGATACAGGACTATGGGCAGAGAGCGAGGCAGTGGGATTAGTTTGGGGATTGATACAGGACTATGGGGAGAGAACGGGGCAGTGGGATTAGTTTGGGGATAGATACAGGACTATGGGGAGAGAGCGGGGCAGTGGGATTAGTTTGGAGATTGATTAAGGATTATGTGGAGAGAGCAGGGCAGTGGGATTAGTTTGGGGATGGATACAGGACTATGGGGAGAGAGCGGGGCAGTGGGATTAGTTTGGGGATTGATACAGGACTATGGGGAGAGTGCGGGGCAGTGGGATTAGTTTGAGGATTGATACAGGACTATGGGCAGAGAGCGGGGCAGTGGGATTAGTTTGGGGATTGATACAGGACTATGGGGAGAGAGCGGGGCAGTGGAATTAGTTTGAGGATTGATACAGGACTATGGGAAGAGAGCGGGGCAATGGGATTAGTTTGGAGATTGATAAAGCGCTATGGGGAGAGAGCGGGGCAGTGGGATTAGTTTGGGGATTGATACAGGACTATGGGGAGAGAGCGGGGCAGTGGGATTAGTTTGGAGATTGATACAGGACTATGGGGAGAGAGCGGGGCAGTGGGATTAGTTTGGAGATTGATACAGGACTATGGGGAGAGAGCGGGGCAGTGGGATTAGTTTGGAGATTGATACAGGACTATGGGGAGAGAGCGGGGCAGTGGGATTAGTTTGGGGATGGATATAGGACTATGGAGAGAGAGCGAGGCAGTGGGATTAGTTTGTGGATTAATACTGGACTATGGGGAGAGAGCGGGGCAGTGGGATTAGTTTGGAGATTGATAAAGGACTATGGGGAGAGAGCGGGGCAATGGGATTAGTTTGGAGATTGATAAAGCGCTATGGGGAGAGAGCGGGGCAGTGGGATTAGTTTGGGGATTGATACAGGACTATGGGGAGAGAGCGGGGCAGTGGGATTAGTTTGGAGATTGATACAGGACTATGGGGAGAGAGCGGGGCAGTGGGATTAGTTTGGAGATTGATACAGGACTATGGGGAGAGAGCGGGGCAGTGGGATTAGTTTGGAGATTGATACAGGACTATGGGGAGAGAGCGGGGCAGTGGGATTAGTTTGGGGATGGATATAGGACTATGGGGAGAGAGCGGGGCAGTGGGATTAGTTTGGGGATTGATACAGGACTATGGGGAGGGAGCGGGGCAGTGGGATTAGTTTGGGGATTGATACAGGACTATGGGGAGAGAGCGGGGCAGTGGGATTTGTTTGGAGATTGATACAGGACTATTGGGAGGAAGCGGGGCAATGGGATTAGTTTGGAGATTGATACAGCGCTATGGGGAGAGAGCGGGGCAGTGGGATTAGTTTGGGGATGGATTCCGGACTATGGGTAGAGAGCGGGGCAGTGGGATTAGTTTGGAGATTGATACAGGAGTATGGGGAGAGAGCGGGGCAGTGGGATTAGTTTGGGGATGGATATAGGACTATGGGGAGAGAGCGGGGCAGTGGGATTAGTTTGGGGATTGATACAGGACTATGGGGAGGGAGCGGGGCAGTGGGATTAGTTTGGGGATTGATACAGGGCTATGGAGAGAGCGTGGTAGTGGGATTAGTTTGTGAATTGATACAGGACTATGGGGAGAGAGCGGGGCAGTGGGATTAGTTTCGGGATTGATACAGGACTATGGGGAGAGAGCGGGGCAGTGGGATTAGTTTGGAGATTGATACAGCGCTATGGGGAGTGAGCGGGGCAGTGGGATTAGTTTGGGGATTGATTCCGGACTATGGGTAGAGAGCGGGGCAGTGGGATTAGTTTGGAGATTGATACAGGAGTATGGGGAGAGAGCGGGGCAGTGGGATTAGTTTGGGGATGGATATAGGACTATGGGGAGAGAGCGGGGCAGTGGGATTAGTTTGGGGATTGATACAGGACTATGGGGAGGGAGCGGGGCAGTGGGATTAGTTTGGGGATTGATACAGGGCTATGGAGAGAGCGTGGTAGTGGGATTAGTTTGTGAATTGATACAGGACTATGGGGAGAGAGCGGGGCAGTGGGATTAGTTTGGGGATTGATACAGGACTATGGGGAGAGTGCGGGGCAATGGGATTAGTTTGGGGTTTGATACAGCACTATGGGGAGAGAGCGGGGACGTGGGATTAGTTTGGGGTTGATACAGGACTATGGGGAGAGAGCGGGGCAGTGGGATTAGTTGGGGGTTGATACAGGACTATGGGGAGAGAACGGGGCAGTGGGATCAGTTTGGCGATTGATACAGGACTATGGGGAGAGAGCGGGGCAGTGGGATTAGTTGGGGGTTGATACAGGACTATGGGGAGAGAGCGGGGCAGTGGGATTTGTTTGGGTATTGATACAGGACTATGGGGAGAGAGCGGGGCAGTGGGATTAGTTTGAGGATTGATACAGGACTATGGGGAGAGAGCGGGGCAGTGGGATTAGTTGGGATTTGATACAGGACTATGGGGAGAGAGCGGGGCAGTGGGATTTGTTTGGGTATTGATACAGGACTGTGGGGAGAGAGCGGGGCAGTGGTATTCGTTTGGCGATTGATACAGGACTATGGGGAGAGAGCGGGGCAGTGGGATTAGTTGGGGGTTGATACAGGACTATGGGGAGAGAGCGGGGCAGTGGGATTAGTTTGGGGATTGATGCAGGACTATGGGGAGAGAGCGGGGCTGTGGGATTAGTTTGGGGATGGATACAGGACTATGGGGAGAGAGCGGGGAAGTGGGATTAGTTTGGAGATTGATACAGGGCTATGGGGAGAGAGCGGGGCAGTGGGATTAGTTTGGGGATTGATACAGGAATATGGGGAGAGAGCGGGGCAGTGGGATTAGTTTGAGGATTGATACAGGACTATGGGCAGAGAGCGAGGCAGTGGGATTAGTTTGGGGATTGATACAGGACTATGGGGAGAGAACGGGGCAGTGGGATTAGTTTGGGGATAGATACAGGACTATGGGGAGAGAGCGGGGCAGTGGGATTAGTTTGGAGATTGATTAAGGATTATGTGGAGAGAGCAGGGCAGTGGGATTAGTTTGGGGATGGATACAGGACTATGGGGAGAGAGCGGGGCAGTGGGATTAGTTTGGGGATTGATACAGGACTATGGGGAGAGTGCGGGGCAGTGGGATTAGTTTGAGGATTGATACAGGACTATGGGCAGAGAGCGGGGCAGTGGGATTAGTTTGGGGATTGATACAGGACTATGGGGAGAGAGCGGGGCAGTGGAATTAGTTTGAGGATTGATACAGGACTATGGGAAGAGAGCGGGGCAGTGGGATTAGTTTGGGAATTGATACAGGACTATGGGGAGAGAGCGGGGCAGTGGTATTAGTTTGGCGATTGATACACGGCTATGGGGAGAGAGCGGGGCAGTGGGATTAGTTGGGGATTGATACAGGACTATGGGGAGAGAGCGGGGCAGTGGGATTAGTTTGGGGATTGATACAGGACTATGGGGAGAGAGCGGGGCAGTGGGATTAGTTTGGGGATTGATACAGGGATTTGGGGAGAGAGCGGGGCAGTGGGACTAGTTTGGCGATTGAAACAGGGCTATGGGGAGAGAGCGGGGCAGTGGGATTAGTTGGGGATTGATACAGGACTATGGGGAGAGAGCGCGGCAGTGGCATTAGTTTGGGGATTGATACAGGACAATGGGAGAGAGCGGGGCAGTGGGATTAGTTTGGGAATTGATACAGGACTATGGGGAGAGAGCGGGGCAGTGGGATTAGTTTGGCGATTGATACAGGGCTATGGGGAGAGAGCGGGGCAGTGGGATTAGTTGGGGATTGATACAGGACTATGGGGAGAGAGCAGGGCAGTGGGATTAATTTGGCGATTGATACAGGGCTATGGGGAGAGAGCGGGGCAGTGGGATTAGTTTGGCGATTGATACAGGGCTATGGGGAGAGAGCGGGGCAGTGGGATTAGTTGGGGATTGATACAGGACTATGGTGAGAGAGCGGGGCAGTGGGATTAGTTTGGAGATTGATTAAGGATTATGTGGAGAGAGCAGGGCAGTGGGATTAGTTTGGGGATGGATACAGGACTATGGGGAGAGAGCGGGGCAGTGGGATTAGTTTGGGGATTGATACAGGACTATGGGGAGAGAGCGAGGCAGTGGGATTAGTTTGAGGATTGATACAGGGCTATGGGGAGAGAGCGGGGCAGTGGGATTAGTTTGGCGATTGATACAGGGCTATGGAGAGAGCGGGGTACTGGGATTAGTTTGGGAATTGATACAGGACTTTGGAGAGAGAGCGGGGCAGTGGAGTTATTTTGGGGATTGATACAGGACTATGGGGAGAGAGCGGGGCAGTGGGATTAGTTTGGCGATTGATACAGGGCTATGGAGAGAGCGGGGTACTGGGATTAGTTTGGGAATTGATACAGGACTATGGAGAGAGAGCGGGGCAGTGGAGTTATTTTGGAGATTGATACAGGACTATGGGGAGAGAGCGGGGCAGTGGGTATAGTTTGGGGATTGATACAGGACTATGGGGAGAGAGCGGGGCAGTGGGATTAGTTTGGGGATTGATACAGGACTGTGGGGAGAGAGCGGGGCAGTGGGATTAGTTTGGGGATTGATACAGGACTATGGGGAGAGAGCGGGGCAGTGGGATTAGTTTGGGGATTGATACAGGACTATGGGGAGAGAGCGGGGCAGTGGGATTAGTTTGTGGATGGATACAGGACTATGGGGAGAGAGCGGGACAGTGGGATTAGTTTGGGGATTGATACAGGACTATGGGGAGAGAGCGGGGCAGTGGGATTAGTATGGGGATAGATACAGAACTACGGGGAGAGAGCGGGGCAGTGGGATTAGTTTGGGGATTGATACAGCACTATGGGGAGAGAGCGAGGCAGTGGGATTAGTTTGTGGATTGATACTGGACTATGGGGAGAGAGCGGGGCAGTGGGATTAGTTTGGAGATTGATACAGGGCTATGGGGAGAGAGCGGGGCAGTGGGATTAGTTTGGGGATTGATACAGGACTATGGGGAGAGTGCGGGGCAATGGGATTAGTTTGGGGATTGATACAGGACTATGGGGAGAGAGCGGGGCAGTGGGATTAGTTTGGAGATTGATTAAGGATTATGTGGAGAGAGCAGGGCAGTGGGATTAGTTTGGCGATTGATACAGGGCTATGGGGAGAGAGCGGGGCAGTGGGATTAGTTGGGGATTGATACTGGACTATGGGGAGAGAGCGGGGCAGTGGGATTAGTTTGGAGATTGATACAGGGCTATGGGGAGAGAGCGGGGCAGTGGGATTAGTTTGGGGATTGATGCAGGACTATGGGGAGAGAGCGGGGCAGTGGAATTAGTTTTGCGATTGATACAGGGCTATGGAGAGAGCGGGGTACTGGGATTAGTTTGGGAATTGATACAGGACTATGGAGAGAGAGCGGGGCAGTGGAGTTATTTTGGAGATTGATACAGGACTATGGGGAGAGAGCGGGGCAGTGGGTATAGTTTGGGGATTGATACAGGACTATGGGGAGAGAGCGGGGCAGTGGGATTAGTTTGGGGATTGATACAGGACTGTGGGGAGAGAGCGGGGCAGTGGGATTAGTTTGGGGATTGATACAGGACTATGGGGAGAGAGCGGGGCAGTGGGATTAGTTTGGGGATTGATACAGGACTATGGGGAGAGAGCGGGGCAGTGGGATTAGTTTGGGGATGGATACAGGATTATGGGGAGAGAGCGGGACAGTGGGATTAGTTTGGGGATTGATACAGGACTATGGGGAGAGAGCGGGGCAGTGGGATTAGTTTGGGGATAGATACAGAACTACGGGGAGAGAGCGGGGCAGTGGGATTAGTTTGGGGATTGATACAGCACTATGGGGAGAGAGCGAGGCAGTGGGATTAGTTTGTGGATTGATACTGGACAATGGGGAGAGAGCGGGGCAGTGGGATTAGTTTGGAGATTGATACAGGGCTATGGGGAGAGAGCGGGGCAGTGGGATTAGTTTGGGGATTGATACAGGACTATGGGGAGAGAGCGGGGCAGTGGGATTAGTTTGGGGATGGATATAGCACTATGGGGAGAGAGCGGGGAAGTGAGATTAGTTTGGAGATTGATACAGGACGATGGGGACAGAGCGGGGCAGTGGGATTAGTTTGGGGATTGATACAGGGCTATGGAGAGAGCGGGGCAGTGGGATTAGTTTGGGAATTGATACAGGACTATGGGGAGAGAGCGGGGCAGTGGAGTTAGTTTGGGGATTGATACAGTACTATGGGGAGAGAGCGGGGCAGTGGGATTAGTTTGGGGATTGATACTGGACTATGGGGAGAGAGCGGGGCAGTGGGATTAGTTTGGAGATTGATACAGGGCTATGGGGAGAGAGCGGGGCAGTGGGATTAGTTTGGGGATTGATACAGGACTATGGGGAGAGAGCGGGGCAGTGGGATTAGTTTGGCGATTGATACAGGGCTATGGAGAGAGCGGGGTACTGGGATTAGTTTGGGAATTGATACAGGACTATGGAGAGAGAGCGGGGCAGTGTAGTTAGTTTGCAGATTGATACAGGACTATGGGGAGAGAGCGGGGCAGTGGGATTAGTTTGGGGATTGATACAGGACTATGGGGAGAGAGCGGGGCAGTGGGATTAGTTTGGGGATTGATACAGGACTGTGGGGAGAGAGCGGGGCAGTGGGATTAGTTTGGGGATTGAAACAGGACCAATGGGAAAGAGCGGGGCAGTGGGATTAGTTTGGGGATTGATACAGGACTATGGGGAGAGAGCGGGGCAGTGGGATTAGTTTGGCGATTGATACAGGGCTATGGGGAGAGAGCGGGGCAGTGGGATTAGTTGGGGATTGATACAGGACTATGGGGAGAGAGCGGGGCAGTGGGATTAGTTTGGAGATTGATTAAGGATTATGTGGAGAGAGCAGGGCAGTGGGATTAGTTTGGGGATGGATACAGGACTATGGGGAGAGAGCGGGGCAGTGGGATTAGTTTGGGGATTGATACAGGTCTATGGGGAGAGAGCGGGGCAGTGGAATTAGTTTGAGGATTGATACAGGACTATGGGGAGAGAGCGGGGCAGTGGTATTAGTTTGGCGATTGATACACGGCTATGGGGAGAGAGCGGGGCAGTGGGATTAGTTGGGGATTGATACAGGACTATGGGGAGAGAGCGGGGCAGTGGGATTAGTTTGGCGTTTGATGCAGGACTATGGGGAGAGAGCGGGGCAGTGGGATTAGTTTGGGGATTGATACAGGGATTTGGGGAGAGAGCGGGGCAGTGGGATTAGTTTGGCGATTGAAACAGGGCTATGGGGAGAGAGCGGGGCAGTGGAATAAGTTGGGGATTGATACAGGACTATGGGGAGAGAGCGGGGCAGTGGCATTAGTTTGGGGATTGATACAGGACTATGGGGAGAGAGCGGGGCAGTGGGATTAGTTTGGGAATTGATACAGGACTATGGGGAGAGAGCGGGGCAGTGGGATTAGTTTGGCGATTGATACAGGGCTATGGGGAGAGAGCGGGGCAGTGGGTTTAGTTGGGGATTGATACAGGACTATGGGGAGAGAGCGGGGCAGTGGGATTAATTTGGCGATTGATACAGGGCTATGGGGAGAGAGCGGGGCAGTGGGATTAGTTTGGCGATTGATACAGGGCTATGGGGAGAGAGCGGGGCAGTGGGATTAGTTGGGGATTGATACAGGACTATGGGGAGAGAGCGGGGCAGTGGGATTAGTTTGGAGATTGATTAAGGATTATGTGGAGAGAGCAGGGCAGTGGGATTAGTTTGGGGATGGTTACAGGACTATGGGGAGAGAGCGGGGCAGTGGGATTAGTTTGGGGATTGATACAGGACTATGGGGAGAGAGCGGGGCAGTGGGATTAGTTTGAGGATTGATACAGGGCTATGGGGAGAGAGCGGGGCAGTGGGATTAGTTGGGGTTTGATACAGGACTATGGGGAGAGAGCGGGGCAGTGGGATTAGTTTGGAGATTGATCAAGGATTATGTGGAGAGAGCAGGGCAGTGGGATTAGTTTGGGGGTGGATACAGGACTATGGGGAGAGAGCGGGGCAGTGGGATTAGTTTGGGGATTGATACAGGACTATGGGGAGAGAGCGGGGCAGTGGGATTAGTTTGAGGATTGATACAGGACTATGGGCAGAGAGCGAGGCAGTGGGATTAATTTGGGGATTGATACAGCACGATGGGGAGAGAGCTGGGCAGTGGGATTAGTTTGGGGATAGATAGAGGACTATGGGGAGCGAGCGGGGCAGTGGGATTAGTTTCGGGATGGAGACAGGACTATGGGGAGAGAGCGGGGCAGTGGGATTAGTTTGGGGATTGAAACAGGACCAATTGGAAAGACCGGGGCAGTGGGATTAGTTTGGGGATTGATACAGGACTATGGGGAGAGAGCGGGGCAGTGGGATTAGTTTGAGGTTTGATACAGGACTATGGGCAGAGAGCGAGGCAGTGGGATTAGTTTGGGTATTGATACAGGACTATGGGGAGAGAACGGGGCAGTGGGATTAGTTTGGGGATAGATACAGGACTATGGGGAGAGAGCGGGGCAGTGGGATTAGTTTGCGGATTGATACAGGACTATGGGGAGAGAGCGGGGCAGTAGGATTAGTTTTTGGATTGACACAGGGCTATGGGGAGAGAGCGGGGCAGTGGGATTAGTTTGTGGATTGATACAGGACTATGGGGAGAGAGCGAGGCTGTGGGATTAGTTTGAGGATTGATACAGGGCTATGGAGAGAGAGCGGGGCAGTGCGATTAGTTGGGGATTGATACAGGACTATGGGGAGAGAGCGGGGCAGTGGGATTAGTTTGGAGATTGATTAAGGATTATGTGGAGAGAGCAGGGCAGTGGGATTAGTTTGGGGATGGATACAGGACTATGGGGAGAGAGCGGGGCAGTGGGATTAGTTTGGGGATTGATACAGGACTATGGGGAGAGAGCGGGGCAGTGGGATTAGTTTGAGGATTGATACAGGACTATGGGCAGAGAGCGAGGCAGTGGGATTAGTTTGGGGATTGATACAGGACTATGGGGAGAGAGCTGGGCAGTGGGATTAGTTTGGGGATAGATACAGGACTATGGGGAGAGAGCGGGGCAGTGGGATTAGTTTGGGGATGGAGACAGCACTATGGGGAGAGAGCGGGGCAGTGGGATTAGTTTGGGGATTGAAACAGGACCAATGGGAAAGACCAGGGCAGTGGGATTAGTTTGGGGAATGATACAGGACTATGGGGAGAGAGCGGGGCAGTGGGATTAGTTTGGGGATTGATACAGGACTATGGGGAGAGAGCGGGGCAGTGGGATTAGTTTGGGGATAGATACAGGACTATGGGGAGAGAGCGGGGCAGTGCGATTAGTTTGGGGATTGATACAGGACTATGGAGAGAGAGCGAGGCAGTGGGATTAGTTTGTGGATTAATACTGGACTATGGGAGAGAGCGGGGCAGTGGGATTAGTTTGGAGATTGATAAAGGACTATGGGGAGAGAGCGGGGCAATGGGATTAGTTTGGAGATTGATAAAGCGCTATGGGGAGAGAGCGGGACAGTGGGATTAGTTTGGGGATTGATACAGGACTATGGGTAGAGAGCGGGGCAGTGGGATTAGTTTGGAGATTGATACAGGACTATGGGGAGAGAGCGGGGCAGTGGGATTAGTTTGGGGATGGATATAGGACTATGGGGAGAGAGCGGGGCAGTGGGATTAGTTTGGGGATTGATACAAGACTATGGGGAGGGAGCGGGGCAGTGGGATTAGTTTGGGGATTGATACAGGACTATGGGGAGAGAGCGGGGCAGTGGGATTAGTTTGGAGATTGATACAGGACTATTGGGAGGAAGCGGGGCAATGGGATTAGTTTGGAGATTGATACAGCGCTATGGGGAGAGAGCGGGGCAGTGGGATTAGTTTGGGGATTGATTCCGGACTATGGGTAGAGAGCGGGGCAGTGGGATTAGTTTGGAGATTGATACAGGAGTATGGGGAGAGAGTGGGGCAGTGGGATTAGTTTGGGGATGGATATAGGACTATGGGGAGAGAGCGGGGCAGTGGGATTAGTTTGGGGATTGATACAGGACTATGGGGAGGGAGCGGGGCAGTGGGATTAGTTTGGGGATTGATACAGGGCTATGGAGAGAGCGTGGTAGTGGGATTAGTTTGTGAATTGATACAGGACTATGGGGAGAGAGCGGGGCAGTGGGATTAGTTTCGGGATTGATACAGGACTATGGGGAGAGAGCGGGGCAGTGGGATTAGTTTGGAGATTGATACAGCGCTATGGGGAGAGAGCGGGGCAGTGGGATTAGTTTGGGGATTGATTCCGGACTATGGGTAGAGAGCGGGGCAGTGGGATTAGTTTGGAGATTGATACAGGAGTATGGGGAGAGAGCGGGGCAGTGGGATTAGTTTGGGGATGGATATAGGACTATGGGGAGAGAGCGGGGCAGTGGGATTAGTTTGGGGATTGATACAGGACTGTGGGGAGAGAGCGGGGCAGTGGGATTAGTTTGGGGATTGATACAGGACTATGGAGAGAGAGCGAGGCAGTGGGATTAGTTTGTGGATTAATACAGGACTATGGGGAGAGAGCGGGGCAGTGGGATTAGTTTGGCGATTGATACAGGGCTATGGGGAGAGAGCGGGGCAGTGGGATTAGTTGGGGATTGATACAGGACTATGGGGAGAGAGCGGGGCAGTGGGATTAGTTTGGAGATTGATTAAGGATTATGTGGAGAGAGCAGGGCAGTGGGATTAGTTTGGGGATGGATACAGGACTATGGGGAGAGAGCGGGGCAGTGGGATTAGTTTGGGGATTGATACAGGACTATGGGGAGAGAGCGGGGCAGTGGAATTAGTTTGAGGATTGATACAGGACTATGGGGAGAGAGCGGGGCAGTGGTATTAGTTTGGCGATTGATACACGGCTATGGGGAGAGAGCGGGGCAGTGGGATTAGTTGGGGATTGATACAGGACTATGGGGAGAGAGCGGGGCAGTGGGATTAGTTTGGCGTTTGATGCAGGACTATGGGGAGAGAGCGGGGCAGTGGGATTAGTTTGGGGATTGATACAGGGATTTGGGGAGAGAGCGGGGCAGTGGGATTAGTTTGGCGATTGAAACAGGGCTATGGGGAGAGAGCGGGGCAGTGGAATAAGTTGGGGATTGATACAGGACTATGGGGAGAGAGCGGGGCAGTGGCATTAGTTTGGGGATTGATACAGGACTATGGGGAGAGAGCGGGGCAGTGGGATTAGTTTGGGAATTGATACAGGACTATGGGGAGAGAGCGGGGCAGTGGGATTAGTTTGGCGATTGATACAGGGCTATGGGGAGAGAGCGGGGCAGTGGGTTTAGTTGGGGATTGATACAGGACTATGGGGAGAGAGCGGGGCAGTGGGATTAATTTGGCGATTGATACAGGGCTATGGGGAGAGAGCGGGGCAGTGGGATTAGTTTGGCGATTGATACAGGGCTATGGGGAGAGAGCGGGGCAGTGGGATTAGTTGGGGATTGATACAGGACTATGGGGAGAGAGCGGGGCAGTGGGATTAGTTTGGAGATTGATTAAGGATTATGTGGAGAGAGCAGGGCAGTGGGATTAGTTTGGGGATGGTTACAGGACTATGGGGAGAGAGCGGGGCAGTGGGATTAGTTTGGGGATTGATACAGGACTATGGGGAGAGAGCGGGGCAGTGGGATTAGTTTGAGGATTGATACAGGGCTATGGGGAGAGAGCGGGGCAGTGGGATTAGTTGGGGTTTGATACAGGACTATGGGGAGAGAGCGGGGCAGTGGGATTAGTTTGGAGATTGATCAAGGATTATGTGGAGAGAGCAGGGCAGTGGGATTAGTTTGGAGGTGGATACAGGACTATGGGGAGAGAGCGGGGCAGTGGGATTAGTTTGGGGATTGATACAGGACTATGGGGAGAGAGCGGGGCAGTGGGATTAGTTTGAGGATTGATACAGGACTATGGGCAGAGAGCGAGGCAGTGGGATTAATTTGGGGATTGATACAGCACGATGGGGAGAGAGCTGGGCAGTGGGATTAGTTTGGGGATAGATAGAGGACTATGGGGAGCGAGCGGGGCAGTGGGATTAGTTTCGGGATGGAGACAGGACTATGGGGAGAGAGCGGGGCAGTGGGATTAGTTTGGGGATTGAAACAGGACCAATTGGAAAGACCGGGGCAGTGGGATTAGTTTGGGGATTGATACAGGACTATGGGGAGAGAGCGGGGCAGTGGGATTAGTTTGAGGTTTGATACAGGACTATGGGCAGAGAGCGAGGCAGTGGGATTAGTTTGGGTATTGATACAGGACTATGGGGAGAGAACGGGGCAGTGGGATTAGTTTGGGGATAGATACAGGACTATGGGGAGAGAGCGGGGCAGTGGGATTAGTTTGCGGATTGATACAGGACTATGGGGAGAGAGCGGGGCAGTAGGATTAGTTTTTGGATTGACACAGGGCTATGGGGAGAGAGCGGGGCAGTGGGATTAGTTTGTGGATTGATACAGGACTATGGGGAGAGAGCGAGGCTGTGGGATTAGTTTGAGGATTGATACAGGGCTATGGAGAGAGAGCGGGGCAGTGCGATTAGTTGGGGATTGATACAGGACTATGGGGAGAGAGCGGGGCAGTGGGATTAGTTTGGAGATTGATTAAGGATTATGTGGAGAGAGCAGGGCAGTGGGATTAGTTTGGGGATGGATACAGGACTATGGGGAGAGAGCGGGGCAGTGGGATTAGTTTGGGGATTGATACAGGACTATGGGGAGAGAGCGGGGCAGTGGGATTAGTTTGAGGATTGATACAGGACTATGGGCAGAGAGCGAGGCAGTGGGATTAGTTTGGGGATTGATACAGGACTATGGGGAGAGAGCTGGGCAGTGGGATTAGTTTGGGGATAGATACAGGACTATGGGGAGAGAGCGGGGCAGTGGGATTAGTTTGGGGATGGAGACAGCACTATGGGGAGAGAGCGGGGCAGTGGGATTAGTTTGGGGATTGAAACAGGACCAATGGGAAAGACCAGGGCAGTGGGATTAGTTTGGGGAATGATACAGGACTATGGGGAGAGAGCGGGGCAGTGGGATTAGTTTGGGGATTGATACAGGACTATGGGGAGAGAGCGGGGCAGTGGGATTAGTTTGGGGATAGATACAGGACTATGGGGAGAGAGCGGGGCAGTGCGATTAGTTTGGGGATTGATACAGGACTATGGAGAGAGAGCGAGGCAGTGGGATTAGTTTGTGGATTAATACTGGACTATGGGAGAGAGCGGGGCAGTGGGATTAGTTTGGAGATTGATAAAGGACTATGGGGAGAGAGCGGGGCAATGGGATTAGTTTGGAGATTGATAAAGCGCTATGGGGAGAGAGCGGGACAGTGGGATTAGTTTGGGGATTGATACAGGACTATGGGTAGAGAGCGGGGCAGTGGGATTAGTTTGGAGATTGATACAGGACTATGGGGAGAGAGCGGGGCAGTGGGATTAGTTTGGGGATGGATATAGGACTATGGGGAGAGAGCGGGGCAGTGGGATTAGTTTGGGGATTGATACAAGACTATGGGGAGGGAGCGGGGCAGTGGGATTAGTTTGGGGATTGATACAGGACTATGGGGAGAGAGCGGGGCAGTGGGATTAGTTTGGAGATTGATACAGGACTATTGGGAGGAAGCGGGGCAATGGGATTAGTTTGGAGATTGATACAGCGCTATGGGGAGAGAGCGGGGCAGTGGGATTAGTTTGGGGATTGATTCCGGACTATGGGTAGAGAGCGGGGCAGTGGGATTAGTTTGGAGATTGATACAGGAGTATGGGGAGAGAGTGGGGCAGTGGGATTAGTTTGGGGATGGATATAGGACTATGGGGAGAGAGCGGGGCAGTGGGATTAGTTTGGGGATTGATACAGGACTATGGGGAGGGAGCGGGGCAGTGGGATTAGTTTGGGGATTGATACAGGGCTATGGAGAGAGCGTGGTAGTGGGATTAGTTTGTGAATTGATACAGGACTATGGGGAGAGAGCGGGGCAGTGGGATTAGTTTCGGGATTGATACAGGACTATGGGGAGAGAGCGGGGCAGTGGGATTAGTTTGGAGATTGATACAGCGCTATGGGGAGAGAGCGGGGCAGTGGGATTAGTTTGGGGATTGATTCCGGACTATGGGTAGAGAGCGGGGCAGTGGGATTAGTTTGGAGATTGATACAGGAGTATGGGGAGAGAGCGGGGCAGTGGGATTAGTTTGGGGATGGATATAGGACTATGGGGAGAGAGCGGGGCAGTGGGATTAGTTTGGGGATTGATACAGGACTATGGGGAGGGAGCGGGGCAGTGGGATTAGTTTGGGGATTGATACAGGGCTATGTAGAGAGCGTGGTAGTGGGATTAGTTTGTGAATTGATACAGGACTATGGGGAGAGAGCGGGGCAGTGGGATTAGTTTGGGGATTGATACAGGACTATGGGGAGAGTGCGGGGCAATGGGATTAGTTTGGGGTTTGATACAGCACTATGGGGAGAGAGCGGGGACGTGGGATTAGTTTGGGGTTGATACAGGACTATGGGGAGAGAGCGGGGCAGTGGGATTAGTTGGGGGTTGATACAGGACTATGGGGAGAGAACGGGGCAGTGGGATCAGTTTGGCGATTGATACAGGACTATGGGGAGAGAGCGGGGCAGTGGGATTAGTTGGGGGTTGATACAGGACTATGGGGAGAGAGCGGGGCAGTGGGATTTGTTTGGGTATTGATACAGGACTATGGGGAGAGAGCGGGGCAGTGGGATTAGTTTGAGGATTGATACAGGACTATGGGTAGAGAGCGGGGCAGTGGGATTAGTTGGGATTTGATACAGGACTATGGGGAGAGAGCGGGGCAGTGGGATTTGTTTGGGTATTGATACAGGACTGTGGGGAGAGAGCGGGGCAGTGGTATTCGTTTGGCGATTGATACAGGACTATGGGGAGAGAGCGGGGCAGTGGGATTAGTTGGGGGTTGATACAGGACTATGGGGAGAGAGCGGGGCAGTGGGATTAGTTTGGGGATTGATGCAGGACTATGGGGAGAGAGCGGGGCTGTGGGATTAGTTTGGGGATGGATACAGGACTATGGGGAGAGAGCGGGGCAGTGGGATTAGTTTGGAGATTGATACAGGGCTATGGGGAGAGAGCGGGGCAGTGGGATTAGTTTGGGGATTGATACAGGAATATGGGGAGAGAGCGGGGCAGTGGGATTAGTTTGAGGATTGATACAGGACTATGGGCAGAGAGCGAGGCAGTGGGATTAGTTTGGGGATTGATACAGGACTATGGGGAGAGAACGGGGCAGTGGGATTAGTTTGGGGATAGATACAGGACTATGGGGAGAGAGCGGGGCAGTGGGATTAGTTTGGAGATTGATTAAGGATTATGTGGAGAGAGCAGGGCAGTGGGATTAGTTTGGGGATGGATACAGGACTATGGGGAGAGAGCGGGGCAGTGGGATTAGTTTGGGGATTGATACAGGACTATGGGGAGAGTGCGGGGCAGTGGGATTAGTTTGAGGATTGATACAGGACTATGGGCAGAGAGCGAGGCAGTGGGATTAGTTTGGGGATTGATACAGGACTATGGGGAGAGAGCTGGGCAGTGGTATTAGTTTGGGGATAGATACAGGACTATGGGGAGAGAGCGGGGCAGTGGGATTTTATTGGGGATGGAGACAGCACTATGGGGAGAGAGCGGGGCAGTGGGATTAGTTTGGGGATTGAAACAGGACCAATGGGAAAGACCAGGGCAGTGGGATTAGTTTGGGGAATGATACAGGACTATGGGGAGAGAGCGGGGCAGTGGGATTAGTTTGGGGATTGATACAGGACTATGGGGAGAGAGCGGGGCAGTGGGATTAGTTTGGGGATAGATACAGGACTATGGGGAGAGAGCGGGGCAGTGGGATTAGTTTGGGGATTGATACAGGACTATGGAGAGAGAGCGAGGCAGTGGGATTAGTTTGTGGATTAATACTGGACTATGGGGAGAGAGCGGGGCAGTGGGATTAGTTTGGAGATTGATAAAGGACTATGGGGAGAGAGCGGGGCAATGGGATTAGTTTGGAGATTGATACAGCGCTATGGGGAGAGAGCGGGGCAGTGGGATTAGTTTGGGGATTGATACAGGTCTATGGGTAGAGAGCGGGGCAGTGGGATTAGTTTGGAGATTGATACAGGACTATGGGGAGAGAGCGGGGCAGTGGGATTAGTTTGGGGATGGATATAGGACTATGGGGAGAGAGCGGGGCAGTGGGATTAGTTTGGGGATTGATACAGGACTATGGGGAGGGAGCGGGGCAGTGGGATTAGTTTGGGGATTGATACAGGGCTATGGAGAGAGCGTGGTACTGGGATTAGTTTGTGAATTGATACAGGACTATGGGGAGAGAGCGGGCAGTGGGATTAGTTTCGGGATTGATACAGGACTATGGGGAGAGAGCGGGGCAGTGGGATTAGTTTGGGGATTGATACAGGACTATGGGGAGAGTGCGGGGCAATGGGATTAGTTTGGGGATTGATACAGGACTATATGGAGAGAGCGGGGACGTGGGATTAGTTTGGGGTTGATACAGGACGATGGGGAGAGAGCGGGGCAGTGGGATTAGTTGGGGGTTGATACAGGACTATGGGGAGAGAACGGGGCAGTGGGATCAGTTTGGCGATTGATACAGGACTATGGGGAGAGAGCGGGGCAGTGGGATTAGTTGGGGGTTGATACAGGACGATGGGGAGAGAGCGGGGCAGTGGGATTTGTTTGGGTATTGATACAGGACTATGGGGAGAGAGCGGGGCAGTGGGATTAGTTTGAGGATTGATACAGGACTATGGGAAGAGAGCGGGGCAGTGGGATTAGTTGGGATATTGATACAGGACTATGGGGAGAGAGCGGGGCAGTGGGATTTGTTTGGGTATTGATACAGGAATATGGGGAGAGAGCGGGGCAGTGGTATTCGTTTGGCGATTGATACACGACTATGGGGAGAGAGCGGGGCAGTGGGATTAGTTGGGGGTTGATACAGGACTATGGGGAGAGAGCGGGGCAGTGGGATTAGTTTGGGGATTGATACAGGAATATGGGGAGAGAGCGGGGCAGTGGGATTAGTTTGAGGATTGATACAGGACTATGGGCAGAGAGCGAGGCAGTGGGATTAGTTTGGGGATTGATACAGGACTATGGGGAGGGAACGGGGCAGTGGGATTAGTTTGGGGATAGATACAGGACTATGGGGAGAGAGCAGGGCAGTGGGATTAGTTTGGGGATTGATACAGGACTATGGGGAGAGAGCGGGGCAGTAGGATTAGTTTTTGGATTGACACAGGACTATGGGGAGAGAGCGGGGCAGTGGGATTAGTTTGGAGATTGATACAGGACTATTGGGAGCAAGCGGGGCAATGGGATTAGTTTGGAGATTGATACAGCGCTATGGGGAGAGAGCGGGGCAGTGGGATTAGTTTGGGGATTGATTCAGGACTATGGGTAGAGAGCGGGGCAGTGGGATTAGTTTGGAGATTGATACAGGAGTATGGGGAGAGAGCGGGGCAGTGGGATTAGTTTGGGGATGGATATAGGACTATGGGGAGAGAGCGGGGCAGTGGGATTAGTTTGGGGATTGATGCAGGACTATGGGGAGGGAGCGGGGCAGTGGGATTAGTTTGGGGATTGATACAGGGCTATGGAGAGAGCGTGGTAGTGGGATTAGTTTGTGAATTGATACAGGACTATGGGGAGAGAGCGGGGCAGTGGGATTAGTTTCGGGATTGATACAGGACTATGGGGAGAGAGCGGGGCAGTGGGATTAGTTTGGGGATTGATACAGGACTATGGGGAGAGTGCGGGGCAATGGGATTAGTTTGGGGATTGATACAGCACTATGGGGAGAGAGCGGGGACGTGGGATTAGTTTGGGGTTGATACAGGACTATGGGGAGAGAGCGGGGCAGTGGGATTAGTTGGGGGTTGATACAGGACTATGGGGAGAGAACGGGGCAGTGGGATCAGTTTGGCGATTGATACAGGACTATGGGGAGCGAGCGGGGCAGTGGGATTAGTTGGGGGTTGATACAGGACTATGGGGAGAGAGCGGGGCAGTGGGATTTGTTTGGGTATTGATACAGGACTATGGGGAGAGAGCGGGGCAGTGGGATTAGTTTGAGGATTGATACAGGACTATGGGGAGAGAGCGGGGCAGTGGGATTAGTTGGGATTTGATACAGGACTATGGGGAGAGAGCGGGGCAGTGGGATTTTTTTGGGTATTGATACAGGACTATGGGGAGAGAGCGGGGCAGTGGTATTCGTTTGGCGATTGATACAGGACTATGGGGAGAGAGCGGGGCAGTGGGATTAGTTGGGGGTTGATACAGGACTATGGGCAGAGAGCGGGGCAGTGGAATTAGTTTGGGGATTGATGCAGGACTATGGGGAGAGAGCGGGGCTGTGGGATTAGTTTGGGGATGGATACAGGACTATGGGGAGAGAGCGGGGAAGTGGGATTAGTTTGGAGATTGATACAGGGCTATGGGGAGAGAGCGGGGCAGTGGGATTAGTTTGGGGATTGATACAGGAATATGGGGAGAGAGCGGGGCAGTGGGATTAGTTTGAGGATTGATACAGGACTATGGGCAGAGAGCGGGGCAGTGGGATTAGTTTGGGGATGGATATAGGACTATGGGGAGAGAGCGGGGCAGTGGGATTAGTTTGGGGATTGATACAGGACTATGGGGAGGGAGCGGGGCAGTGGGATTAGTTTGGGGATTGATACAGGGCTATGGAGAGAGCGTGGTAGTGGGATTAGTTTGTGAATTGATACAGGACTATGGGGAGAGAGCGGGGCAGTGGGATTAGTTTCGGGATTGATACAGGACTATGGGGAGAGAGCGGGGCAGTGGGATTAGTTTGGGGATTGATACAGGACTATGGGGAGAGTGCGGGGCAATGGGATTAGTTTGGGGTTTGATACAGCACTATGGGGAGAGAGCGGGGACGTGGGATTAGTTTGGGGTTGATACAGGACTATGGGGAGAGAGCGGGGCAGTGGGATTAGTTGGGGGTTGATACAGGACTATGGGGAGAGAGCGGGGCAGTGGGATTTGTTTGGGTATTGATACAGGACTGTGGGGAGAGAGCGGGGCAGTGGTATTCGTTTGGCGATTGATACAGGACTATGGGGAGAGAGCGGGGCAGTGGGATTAGTTGGGGGTTGATACAGGACTATGGGGAGAGAGCGGGGCAGTGGGATTAGTTTGGGGATTGATGCAGGACTATGGGGAGAGAGCGGGGCTGTGGGATTAGTTTGGGGATGGATACAGGACTATGGGGAGAGAGCGGGGAAGTGGGATTAGTTTGGAGATTGATACAGGGCTATGGGGAGAGAGCGGGGCAGTGGGATTAGTTTGGGGATTGATACAGGAATATGGGGAGAGAGCGGGGCAGTGGGATTAGTTTGAGGATTGATACAGGACTATGGGCAGAGAGCGAGGCAGTGGGATTAGTTTGGGGATTGATACAGGACTATGGGGAGAGAACGGGGCAGTGGGATTAGTTTGGGGATAGATACAGGACTATAGGGAGAGAGCGGGGCAGTGGGATTAGTTTGGAGATTGATTAAGGATTATGTGGAGAGAGCAGGGCAGTGGGATTAGTTTGGGGATGGATACAGGACTATGGGGAGAGAGCGGGGCAGTGGGATTAGTTTGGGGATTGATACAGGACTATGGGGAGAGAGCGGGGCAGTGGGATTAGTTTGAGGATTGATACAGGACTATGGGCAGAGAGCGAGGCAGTGGGATTAGTTTGGGGATTGATACAGGACTATGGGGAGAGAGCTGGGCAGTGGTATTAGTTTGGGGATAGATACAGGACTATGGGGAGAGAGCGGGGCAGTGGGATTAGTTTAGGGATGGAGACAGCACTATGGGGAGAGAGCGGGGCAGTGGGATTAGTTTGGGGATTGAAACAGGACCAATGGGAAAGACCAGGGAAGTGGGATTAGTTTGGGGAATGATACAGGACTATGGGGAGAGAGCGGGGCAGTGGGATTAGTTTGGGGATTGATACAGGACTATGGGGAGAGAGCGGGGCAGTGGGATTAGTTTGGGGATAGATACAGGACTATGGGGAGAGAGCGGGGCAGTGGGATTAGTTTGGGGATTGATACAGGACTATGGAGAGAGAGCGAGGCAGTGGGATTAGTTTGTGGATTAATACTGGACTATGGGGAGAGAGCGGGGCAGTGGGATTAGTTTGGAGATTGATAAAGGACTATGGGGAGAGAGCGGGGCAATGGGATTAGTTTGGAGATTGATACAGCGCTATGGGGAGAGAGCGGGGCAGTGGGATTAGTTTGGGGATTGATACAGGACTATGGGTAGAGAGCGGGGCAGTGGGATTAGTTTGGAGATTGATACAGGACTATGGGGAGAGAGCGGGGCAGTGGGATTAGTTTGGGGATGGATATAGGACTATGGGGAGAGAGCGGGGCAGTGGGATTAGTTTGGGGATTGATACAGGACTATGGGGAGGGAGCGGGGCAGTGGGATTAGTTTGGGGATTGATACAGGGCTATGGAGAGAGCGTGGTACTGGGATTAGTTTGTGAATTGATACAGGACTATGGGTAGAGAGCGGGGCAGTGGGATTAGTTTGGGGATGGATATAGGACTATGGGGAGAGAGCGGGAGAGTGGGATTAGTTTGGGGATTGATACAGGACTATGGGGAGGGAGCGGGGCAGTGGGATTAGTTTCGGGATTGATACAGGGCTATGGAGAGAGCGTGGTACTGGGATTAGTTTGGGGATTGATACAGGACTATGGGGAGAGTGCGGGGCAATGGGATTAGTTTGGGGATTGATACAGGACTATGGGGAGAGAGCGGGGACGTGGGATTAGTTTTGGGTTGATACAGGACGATGGGGAGAGAGCGGGGCAGTGGGATTAGTTGGGGGTTGATACAGGACTATGGGGAGAGAACGGGGCAGTGGGATCAGTTTGGGGATTGATACAGGACTATGGGGAGAGAGCGGGGCAGTGGGATTAGTTGGGGGTTGATACAGGACTATGGGGAGAGAGCGGGGCAGTGGGATTAGTTTGGGGATTGATACAGGGCTATGGAGAGAGCGTGGTACTGGGATTAGTTTGTGAATTGATACAGGACTATGGGGAGAGAGCGGGCAGTGGGATTAGTTTCGGGATTGATACAGGACTATGGGGAGAGAGCGGGGCAGTGGGATTAGTTTGCGGATTGATACAGGACTATGGGGAGAGTGCGGGGCAATGGGATTAGTTTGGGGATTGATACAGGACTATATGGAGAGAGCGGGGACGTGGGATTAGTTTGGGGTTGGTACAGGACGATGGGGAGAGAGCGGGGCAGTGGGATTAGTTTGAGGATTGATACAGGACTATGGGCAGAGAGCGAGGCAGTGGGATTAGTTTGGGGATTGATACAGGACTATGGGGAGAGAGCTGGGCAGTGGGATTAGTTTGGGGATAGATACAGGACTATGGGGAGAGAGCGGGGCAGTGGGATTAGTTTGGGGATGGAGACAGCACTATGGGGAGAGAGCGGGGCAGTGGGATTAGTTTGGGGATTGAAACAGGACCAATGGGAAAGACCAGGGCAGTGGGATTAGTTTGGGGAATGATACAGGACTATGGGGAGAGAGCGGGGCAGTGGGATTAGTTTGGGGATTGATACAGGACTATGGGGAGAGAACGGGGCAGTGGGATTAGTTTGGGGATAGATACAGGACTATGGGGAGAGAGCGGGGCAGTGGGATTAGTTTGCGGATTGATACAGGACTATGGGGAGAGAGCGGGGCAGTAGGATTAGTTTTTGGATTGACACAGGGCTATGGGGAGAGAGCGGGGCAGTGGGATTAGTTTGTGGATTGATACAGGACTATGGGGAGAGAGCGAGGCTGTGGGATTAGTTTGAGGATTGATACAGGGCTATGGAGAGAGAGCGGGGCAGTGCGATTAGTTGGGGATTGATACAGGACTATGGGGAGAGAGCGGGGCAGTGGGATTAGTTTGGAGATTGATTAAGGATTATGTGGAGAGAGCAGGGCAGTGGGATTAGTTTGGGGATGGATACAGGACTATGGGGAGAGAGCGGGGCAGTGGGATTAGTTTGGGGATTGATACAGGACTATGGGGAGAGAGCGGGGCAGTGGGATTAGTTTGAGGATTGATACAGGACTATGGGCAGAGAGCGAGGCAGTGGGATTAGTTTGGGGATTGATACAGGACTATGGGGAGAGAGCTGGGCAGTGGGATTAGTTTGGGGATAGATACAGGACTATGGGGAGAGAGCGGGGCAGTGGGATTAGTTTGGGGATGGAGACAGCACTATGGGGAGAGAGCGGGGCAGTGGGATTAGTTTGGGGATTGAAACAGGACCAATGGGAAAGACCAGGGCAGTGGGATTAGTTTGGGGAATGATACAGGACTATGGGGAGAGAGCGGGGCAGTGGGATTAGTTTGGGGATTGATACAGGACTATGGGGAGAGAGCGGGGCAGTGGGATTAGTTTGGGGATAGATACAGGACTATGGGGAGAGAGCGGGGCAGTGCGATTAGTTTGGGGATTGATACAGGACTATGGAGAGAGAGCGAGGCAGTGGGATTAGTTTGTGGATTAATACTGGACTATGGGAGAGAGCGGGGCAGTGGGATTAGTTTGGAGATTGATAAAGGACTATGGGGAGAGAGCGGGGCAATGGGATTAGTTTGGAGATTGATAAAGCGCTATGGGGAGAGAGCGGGACAGTGGGATTAGTTTGGGGATTGATACAGGACTATGGGTAGAGAGCGGGGCAGTGGGATTAGTTTGGAGATTGATACAGGACTATGGGGAGAGAGCGGGGCAGTGGGATTAGTTTGGGGATGGATATAGGACTATGGGGAGAGAGCGGGGCAGTGGGATTAGTTTGGGGATTGATACAAGACTATGGGGAGGGAGCGGGGCAGTGGGATTAGTTTGGGGATTGATACAGGACTATGGGGAGAGAGCGGGGCAGTGGGATTAGTTTGGAGATTGATACAGGACTATTGGGAGGAAGCGGGGCAATGGGATTAGTTTGGAGATTGATACAGCGCTATGGGGAGAGAGCGGGGCAGTGGGATTAGTTTGGGGATTGATTCCGGACTATGGGTAGAGAGCGGGGCAGTGGGATTAGTTTGGAGATTGATACAGGAGTATGGGGAGAGAGTGGGGCAGTGGGATTAGTTTGGGGATGGATATAGGACTATGGGGAGAGAGCGGGGCAGTGGGATTAGTTTGGGGATTGATACAGGACTATGGGGAGGGAGCGGGGCAGTGGGATTAGTTTGGGGATTGATACAGGGCTATGGAGAGAGCGTGGTAGTGGGATTAGTTTGTGAATTGATACAGGACTATGGGGAGAGAGCGGGGCAGTGGGATTAGTTTCGGGATTGATACAGGACTATGGGGAGAGAGCGGGGCAGTGGGATTAGTTTGGAGATTGATACAGCGCTATGGGGAGAGAGCGGGGCAGTGGGATTAGTTTGGGGATTGATTCCGGACTATGGGTAGAGAGCGGGGCAGTGGGATTAGTTTGGAGATTGATACAGGAGTATGGGGAGAGAGCGGGGCAGTGGGATTAGTTTGGGGATGGATATAGGACTATGGGGAGAGAGCGGGGCAGTGGGATTAGTTTGGGGATTGATACAGGACTATGGGGAGGGAGCGGGGCAGTGGGATTAGTTTGGGGATTGATACAGGGCTATGTAGAGAGCGTGGTAGTGGGATTAGTTTGTGAATTGATACAGGACTATGGGGAGAGAGCGGGGCAGTGGGATTAGTTTGGGGATTGATACAGGACTATGGGGAGAGTGCGGGGCAATGGGATTAGTTTGGGGTTTGATACAGCACTATGGGGAGAGAGCGGGGACGTGGGATTAGTTTGGGGTTGATACAGGACTATGGGGAGAGAGCGGGGCAGTGGGATTAGTTGGGGGTTGATACAGGACTATGGGGAGAGAACGGGGCAGTGGGATCAGTTTGGCGATTGATACAGGACTATGGGGAGAGAGCGGGGCAGTGGGATTAGTTGGGGGTTGATACAGGACTATGGGGAGAGAGCGGGGCAGTGGGATTTGTTTGGGTATTGATACAGGACTATGGGGAGAGAGCGGGGCAGTGGGATTAGTTTGAGGATTGATACAGGACTATGGGTAGAGAGCGGGGCAGTGGGATTAGTTGGGATTTGATACAGGACTATGGGGAGAGAGCGGGGCAGTGGGATTTGTTTGGGTATTGATACAGGACTGTGGGGAGAGAGCGGGGCAGTGGTATTCGTTTGGCGATTGATACAGGACTATGGGGAGAGAGCGGGGCAGTGGGATTAGTTGGGGGTTGATACAGGACTATGGGGAGAGAGCGGGGCAGTGGGATTAGTTTGGGGATTGATGCAGGACTATGGGGAGAGAGCGGGGCTGTGGGATTAGTTTGGGGATGGATACAGGACTATGGGGAGAGAGCGGGGCAGTGGGATTAGTTTGGAGATTGATACAGGGCTATGGGGAGAGAGCGGGGCAGTGGGATTAGTTTGGGGATTGATACAGGAATATGGGGAGAGAGCGGGGCAGTGGGATTAGTTTGAGGATTGATACAGGACTATGGGCAGAGAGCGAGGCAGTGGGATTAGTTTGGGGATTGATACAGGACTATGGGGAGAGAACGGGGCAGTGGAATTAGTTTGGGGATAGATACAGGACTATGGGGAGAGAGCGGGGCAGTGGGATTAGTTTGGAGATTGATTAAGGATTATGTGGAGAGAGCAGGGCAGTGGGATTAGTTTGGGGATGGATACAGGACTATGGGGAGAGAGCGGGGCAGTGGGATTAGTTTGGGGATTGATACAGGACTATGGGGAGAGTGCGGGGCAGTGGGATTAGTTTGAGGATTGATACAGGACTATGGGCAGAGAGCGAGGCAGTGGGATTAGTTTGGGGATTGATACAGGACTATGGGGAGAGAGCTGGGCAGTGGTATTAGTTTGGGGATAGATACAGGACTATGGGGAGAGAGCGGGGCAGTGGGATTTTATTGGGGATGGAGACAGCACTATGGGGAGAGAGCGGGGCAGTGGGATTAGTTTGGGGATTGAAACAGGACCAATGGGAAAGACCAGGGCAGTGGGATTAGTTTGGGGAATGATACAGGACTATGGGGAGAGAGCGGGGCAGTGGGATTAGTTTGGGGATTGATACAGGACTATGGGGAGAGAGCGGGGCAGTGGGATTAGTTTGGGGATAGATACAGGACTATGGGGAGAGAGCGGGGCAGTGGGATTAGTTTGGGGATTGATACAGGACTATGGAGAGAGAGCGAGGCAGTGGGATTAGTTTGTGGATTAATACTGGACTATGGGGAGAGAGCGGGGCAGTGGGATTAGTTTGGAGATTGATACAGCGCTATGGGGAGAGAGCGGGGCAGTGGGATTAGTTTGGGGATTGATACAGGTCTATGGGTAGAGAGCGGGGCAGTGGGATTAGTTTGGAGATTGATACAGGACTATGGGGAGAGAGCGGGGCAGTGGGATTAGTTTGGGGATGGATATAGGACTATGGGGAGAGAGCGGGGCAGTGGGATTAGTTTGGGGATTGATACAGGACTATGGGGAGGGAGCGGGGCAGTGGGATTAGTTTGGGGATTGATACAGGGCTATGGAGAGAGCGTGGTACTGGGATTAGTTTGTGAATTGATACAGGACTATGGGGAGAGAGCGGGCAGTGGGATTAGTTTCGGGATTGATACAGGACTATGGGGAGAGAGCGGGGCAGTGGGATTAGTTTGGGGATTGATACAGGACTATGGGGAGAGTGCGGGGCAATGGGATTAGTTTGGGGATTGATACAGGACTATATGGAGAGAGCGGGGACGTGGGATTAGTTTGGGGTTGATACAGGACGATGGGGAGAGAGCGGGGCAGTGGGATTAGTTGGGGGTTGATACAGGACTATGGGGAGAGAACGGGGCAGTGGGATCAGTTTGGCGATTGATACAGGACTATGGGGAGAGAGCGGGGCAGTGGGATTAGTTGGGGGTTGATACAGGACGATGGGGAGAGAGCGGGGCAGTGGGATTTGTTTGGGTATTGATACAGGACTATGGGGAGAGAGCGGGGCAGTGGGATTAGTTTGAGGATTGATACAGGACTATGGGAAGAGAGCGGGGCAGTGGGATTAGTTGGGATATTGATACAGGACTATGGGGAGAGAGCGGGCAGTGGGATTAGTTTCGGGATTGATACAGGACTATGGGGAGAGAGCGGGGCAGTGGGATTAGTTTGGGGATTGATACAGGACTATGGGGAGAGTGCGGGGCAATGGGATTAGTTTGGGGATTGATACAGGACTATATGGAGAGAGCGGGGACGTGGGATTAGTTTGGGGTTGATACAGGACGATGGGGAGAGAGCGGGGCAGTGGGATTAGTTGGGGGTTGATACAGGACTATGGGGAGAGAACGGGGCAGTGGGATCAGTTTGGCGATTGATACAGGACTATGGGGAGAGAGCGGGGCAGTGGGATTAGTTGGGGGTTGATACAGGACGATGGGGAGAGAGCGGGGCAGTGGGATTTGTTTGGGTATTGATACAGGACTATGGGGAGAGAGCGGGGCAGTGGGATTAGTTTGAGGATTGATACAGGACTATGGGAAGAGAGCGGGGCAGTGGGATTAGTTGGGATATTGATACAGGACTATGGGGAGAGAGCGGGGCAGTGGGATTTGTTTGGGTATTGATACAGGACTATGGGGAGAGAGCGGGGCAGTGGTATTCGTTTGGCGATTGATACACGACTATGGGGAGAGAGCGGGGCAGTGGGATTAGTTGGGGGTTGATACAGGACTATGGGGAGAGAGCGGGGCAGTGGGATTAGTTTGGGGATTGATACAGGAATATGGGGAGAGAGCGGGGCAGTGGGATTAGTTTGAGGATTGATACAGGACTATGGGCAGAGAGCGAGGCAGTGGGATTAGTTTGGGGATTGATACAGGACTATGGGGAGGGAACGGGGCAGTGGGATTAGTTTGGGGATAGATACAGGACTATGGGGAGAGAGCAGGGCAGTGGGATTAGTTTGGGGATTGATACAGGACTATGGGGAGAGACCGGGGCAGTAGGATTAGTTTTTGGATTGACACAGGACTATGGGGAGAGAGCGGGGCAGTGGGATTAGTTTGGAGATTGATACAGGACTATTGGGAGCAAGCGGGGCAATGGGATTAGTTTGGAGATTGATACAGCGCTATGGGGAGAGAGCGGGGCAGTGGGATTAGTTTGGGGATTGATTCAGGACTATGGGTAGAGAGCGGGGCAGTGGGATTAGTTTGGAGATTGATACAGGAGTATGGGGAGAGAGCGGGGCAGTGGGATTAGTTTGGGGATGGATATAGGACTATGGGGAGAGAGCGGGGCAGTGGGATTAGTTTGGGGATTGATGCAGGACTATGGGGAGGGAGCGGGGCATTGGGATTAGTTTGGGGATTGATACAGGGCTATGGAGAGAGCGTGGTAGTGGGATTAGTTTGTGAATTGATACAGGACTATGGGGAGAGAGCGGGGCAGTGGGATTAGTTTCGGGATTGATACAGGACTATGGGGAGAGAGCGGGGCAGTGGGATTAGTTTGGGGATTGATACAGGACTATGGGGAGAGTGCGGGGCAATGGGATTAGTTTGGGGATTGATACAGCACTATGGGGAGAGAGCGGGGACGTGGGATTAGTTTGGGGTTGATACAGGACTATGGGGAGAGAGCGGGGCAGTGGGATTAGTTGGGGGTTGATACAGGACTATGGGGAGAGAACGGGGCAGTGGGATCAGTTTGGCGATTGATACAGGACTATGGGGAGAGAGCGGGGCAGTGGGATTAGTTGGGGGTTGATACAGGACTATGGGGAGAGAGCGGGGCAGTGGGATTTGTTTGGGTATTGATACAGGACTATGGGGAGAGAGCGGGGCAGTGGGATTAGTTTGAGGATTGATACAGGACTATGGGGAGAGAGCGGGGCAGTGGGATTAGTTGGGATTTGATACAGGACTATGGGGAGAGAGCGGGGCAGTGGGATTTTTTTGGGTATTGATACAGGACTATGGGGAGAGAGCGGGGCAGTGGTATTCGTTTGGCGATTGATACAGGACTATGGGGAGAGAGCGGGGCAGTGGGATTAGTTGGGGGTTGATACAGGACTATGGGGAGAGAGCGGGGCAGTGGAATTAGTTTGGGGATTGATGCAGGACTATGGGGAGAGAGCGGGGCTGTGGGATTAGTTTGGGGATGGATACAGGACTATGGGGAGAGAGCGGGGAAGTGGGATTAGTTTGGAGATTGATACAGGGCTATGGGGAGAGAGCGGGGCAGTGGGATTAGTTTGGGGATTGATACAGGAATATGGGGAGAGAGCGGGGCAGTGGGATTAGTTTGAGGATTGATACAGGACTATGGGCAGAGAGCGGGGCAGTGGGATTAGTTTGGGGATGGATATAGGACTATGGGGAGAGAGCGGGGCAGTGGGATTAGTTTGGGGATTGATACAGGACTATGGGGAGGGAGCGGGGCAGTGGGATTAGTTTGGGGATTGATACAGGGCTATGGAGAGAGCGTGGTAGTGGGATTAGTTTGTGAATTGATACAGGACTATGGGGAGAGAGCGGGGCAGTGGGATTAGTTTCGGGATTGATACAGGACTATGGGGAGAGAGCGGGGCAGTGGGATTAGTTTGGGGATTGATACAGGACTATGGGGAGAGTGCGGGGCAATGGGATTAGTTTGGGGTTTGATACAGCACTATGGGGAGAGAGCGGGGACGTGGGATTAGTTTGGGGTTGATACAGGACTATGGGGAGAGAGCGGGGCAGTGGGATTAGTTGGGGGTTGATACAGGACTATGGGGAGAGAGCGGGGCAGTGGGATTTGTTTGGGTATTGATACAGGACTGTGGGGAGAGAGCGGGGCAGTGGTATTCGTTTGGCGATTGATACAGGACTATGGGGAGAGAGCGGGGCAGTGGGATTAGTTGGGGGTTGATATAGGACTATGGGGAGAGAGCGGGGCAGTGGGATTAGTTTGGGGATTGATGCAGGACTATGGGGAGAGAGCGGGGCTGTGGGATTAGTTTGGGGATGGATACAGGACTATGGGGAGAGAGCGGGGAAGTGGGATTAGTTTGGAGATTGATACAGGGCTATGGGGAGAGAGCGGGGCAGTGGGATTAGTTTGGGGATTGATACAGGAATATGGGGAGAGAGCGGGGCAGTGGGATTAGTTTGAGGATTGATACAGGACTATGGGCAGAGAGCGAGGCAGTGGGATTAGTTTGGGGATTGATACAGGACTATGGGGAGAGAACGGGGCAGTGGGATTAGTTTGGGGATAGATACAGGACTATAGGGAGAGAGCGGGGCAGTGGGATTAGTTTGGAGATTGATTAAGGATTATGTGGAGAGAGCAGGGCAGTGGGATTAGTTTGGGGATGGATACAGGACTATGGGGAGAGAGCGGGGCAGTGGGATTAGTTTGGGGATTGATACAGGACTATGGGGAGAGAGCGGGGCAGTGGGATTAGTTTGAGGATTGATACAGGACTATGGGCAGAGAGCGAGGCAGTGGGATTAGTTTGGGGATTGATACAGGACTATGGGGAGAGAGCTGGGCAGTGGTATTAGTTTGGGGATAGATACAGGACTATGGGGAGAGAGCGGGGCAGTGGGATTAGTTTGGGGATGGAGACAGCACTATGGGGAGAGAGCGGGGCAGTGGGATTAGTTTGGGGATTGAAACAGGACCAATGGGAAAGACCAGGGAAGTGGGATTAGTTTGGGGAATGATACAGGACTATGGGGAGAGAGCGGGGCAGTGGGATTAGTTTGGGGATTGATACAGGACTATGGGGAGAGAGCGGGGCAGTGGGATTAGTTTGGGGATAGATACAGGACTATGGGGAGAGAGCGGGGCAGTGGGATTAGTTTGGGGATTGATACAGGACTATGGAGAGAGAGCGAGGCAGTGGGATTAGTTTGTGGATTAATACTGGACTATGGGGAGAGAGCGGGGCAGTGGGATTAGTTTGGAGATTGATAAAGGACTATGGGGAGAGAGCGGGGCAATGGGATTAGTTTGGAGATTGATACAGCGCTATGGGGAGAGAGCGGGGCAGTGGGATTAGTTTGGGGATTGATACAGGACTATGGGTAGAGAGCGGGGCAGTGGGATTAGTTTGGAGATTGATACAGGACTATGGGGAGAGAGCGGGGCAGTGGGATTAGTTTGGGGATGGATATAGGACTATGGGGAGAGAGCGGGGCAGTGGGATTAGTTTGGGGATTGATACAGGACTATGGGGAGGGAGCGGGGCAGTGGGATTAGTTTGGGGATTGATACAGGGCTATGGAGAGAGCGTGGTACTGGGATTAGTTTGTGAATTGATACAGGACTATGGGTAGAGAGCGGGGCAGTGGGATTAGTTTGGGGATGGATATAGGACTATGGGGAGAGAGCGGGAGAGTGGGATTAGTTTGGGGATTGATACAGGACTATGGGGAGGGAGCGGGGCAGTGGGATTAGTTTCGGGATTGATACAGGGCTATGGAGAGAGCGTGGTACTGGGATTAGTTTGGGGATTGATACAGGACTATGGGGAGAGTGCGGGGCAATGGGATTAGTTTGGGGATTGATACAGGACTATGGGGAGAGAGCGGGGACGTGGGATTAGTTTTGGGTTGATACAGGACGATGGGGAGAGAGCGGGGCAGTGGGATTAGTTGGGGGTTGATACAGGACTATGGGGAGAGAACGGGGCAGTGGGATCAGTTTGGGGATTGATACAGGACTATGGGGAGAGAGCGGGGCAGTGGGATTAGTTGGGGGTTGATACAGGACTATGGGGAGAGAGCGGGGCAGTGGGATTAGTTTGGGGATTGATACAGGGCTATGGAGAGAGCGTGGTACTGGGATTAGTTTGTGAATTGATACAGGACTATGGGGAGAGAGCGGGCAGTGGGATTAGTTTCGGGATTGATACAGGACTATGGGGAGAGAGCGGGGCAGTGGGATTAGTTTGCGGATTGATACAGGACTATGGGGAGAGTGCGGGGCAATGGGATTAGTTTGGGGATTGATACAGGACTATATGGAGAGAGCGGGGACGTGGGATTAGTTTGGGGTTGGTACAGGACGATGGGGAGAGAGCGGGGCAGTGGGATTAGTTTGAGGATTGATACAGGACTATGGGCAGAGAGCGAGGCAGTGGGATTAGTTTGGGGATTGATACAGGACTATGGGGAGAGAGCTGGGCAGTGGGATTAGTTTGGGGATAGATACAGGACTATGGGGAGAGAGCGGGGCAGTGGGATTAGTTTGGGGATGGAGACAGCACTATGGGGAGAGAGCGGGGCAGTGGGATTAGTTTGGGGATTGAAACAGGACCAATGGGAAAGACCAGGGCGGTGGGATTAGTTTGGGGAATGATACAGGACTATGGGGAGAGAGCGGGGCAGTGGGATTAGTTTGGGGATTGATACAGGACTATGGGGAGAGAGCGGGGCAGTGGGATTAGTTTGGGGATAGATACAGGACTATGGGGAGAGAGCGGGGCAGTGGGATTAGTTTGGGGATTGATACAGGACTATGGAGAGAGAGCGAGGCAGTGGGATTAGTTTGTGGATTAATACTGGACTATGGGGAGAGAGCGGGGCAGTGGGATTAGTTTGGAGATTGATAAAGGACTATGGGGAGAGAGCGGGGCAATGGGATTAGTTTGGAGATTGATACAGCGCTATGGGGAGAGAGCGGGGCAGTGGGATTAGTTTGGGGATTGATACAGGACTATGGGTAGAGAGCGGGGCAGTGGGATTAGTTTGGGGATGGATATAGGACTATGGGGAGAGAGCGGGAGAGTGGGATTAGTTTGGGGATTGATACAGGACTATGGGGAGGGAGCGGGGCAGTGGGATTAGTTTCGGGATTGATACAGGGCTATGGAGAGAGCGTGGTACTGGGATTAGTTTGGGGATTGATACAGGACTATGGGGAGAGTGCGGGGCAATGGGATTAGTTTGGGGATTGATACAGGACTATGGGGAGAGAGCGGGGACGTGGGATTAGTTTTGGGTTGATACAGGACGATGGGGAGAGAGCGGGGCAGTGGGATTAGTTGGGGGTTGATACAGGACTATGGGGAGAGAACGGGGCAGTGGGATCAGTTTGGGGATTGATACAGGACTATGGGGAGAGAGCGGGGCAGTGGGATTAGTTGGGGGTTGATACAGGACTATGGGGAGAGAGCGGGGCAGTGGGATTTGTTTGGGTATTGAAACAGGACTATGGGGAGAGAGCGGGGCAGTGGGATTAGTTTGAGGATTGATACAGGACTATGGGAAGAGGGCGGGGCAGTGGGATTAGTTGGGATTAGATACAGGACTATGGGGAGAGAGCGGGACAGTGGGATTTGTTTGGGTATTGATACAGGACTATGGGGAGAGAGCGGGGCAGTGGTATTCGTTTGGCGATTGATACACGACTATGGGGAGAGAGCGGGGCAGTGGGATTAGTTGGGGGTTGATACAGGACTATGTGGAGAGAGCGGGGCAGTGGGATTAGTTTGGGGATTGATGCAGGACGATGGGGAGAGAGCGGGGCTGTGGGATTAGTTTGGGGATGGATACAGGACTATGGGGAGAGAGCGGGGAAGTGGGATTAGTTTGGAGATTGATACAGGGCTATGGGGAGAGAGCGGGGCAGTGGGATTAGCTTGGGGATTGATACAGGACTATGGGTAGAGAGCGGGGCAGTGGGATTAGTTTGGAGATTGTTACAGGAGTATGGGGAGAGAGCGGGGCAGTGGGATTAGTTCGGAGATTGATACAGCGCTATGGGGAGAGAGCGGGGCAGTGGGATTAGTTTGGGGATTGATTCAGGACTATGGGTAGAGAGCGGGGCAGTGGGATTAGTTTGGAGATTGATACAGGAGTATGGGGAGAGAGCGGGGCAGTGGGATTAGTTTGGGGATGGATATAGGACTATGGGGAGAGAGCGGGGCAGTGGGATTAGTTTGGGGATTGATACAGGACTATGGGGAGGGAGCGGGGCAGTGGGATTAGTTTGGGGATTGATACAGGGATATGGAGAGAGCTTGGTAGTGGGATTAGTTTGTGAATTGATACAGGACTATGGGGAGTGAGCGGGGCAGTGGGATTAGTTTCGGGATTGATACAGCACTATGGGGAGAGAGCGGGGACGTGGGATTAGTTTGGGGTTGATACAGGACTATGGGGAGAGAGCGGGGCAGTGGGATTAGTTGGGGGTTGATACAGGACTATGGGGAGAGAATGGGGCAGTGGGATCAGTTTGGCGATTGATACAGGACTATGGGGAGAGAGCGGGGCAGTGGGATTAGTTGGGGGTTGATACAGGACTATGGGGAGAGAGCGGGGCAGTGGGATTTGTTTGGGTATTGATACAGGACTATGGGGAGAGAGCGGGGCAGTGGGATTAGTTTGAGGATTGATACAGGACTATGGGGAGAGAGCGGGGCAGTGGGATTAGTTGGGATTTGATACAGGACTATGGGGAGAGAGCGGGGCAGTGGGATTTGTTTGGGTATTGATACAGGACTATGGGTAGAGAGCGGGGCAGTGGTATTCGTTTGGCGATTGATACAGGACTATGGGGAGAGAGCGGGGCAGTGGGATTAGTTGGGGGTTGATACAGGACTATGGGGAGAGAGCGGGGCAGTGGGATTAGTTTGGGGATTGATGCAGGACTATGGGGAGAGAGCGGGGCTGTGGGATTAGTTTGGGGATGGATACAGGACTATGGGGAGAGAGCGGGGAAGTGGGATTAGTTTGGAGATTGATACAGGGCTATGGGGAGAGAGCGGGGCAGTGGGATTAGTTTGGGGATTGATACAGGAATATGGGGAGAGAGCGGGGCAGTGGGATTAGTTTGAGGATTGATACAGGACTATGGGCAGAGAGCGAGGCAGTGGGATTAGTTTGGGGATTGATACAGGACTATGGGGAGAGAACGGGGCAGTGGGATTAGTTTGGGGATAGATATAGGACTATGGGGAGAGAGCGGGGCAGTGGGATTAGTTTGGGGATTGATACAGGACTATGGGGAGAGAGCGGGGCAGTAGGATTAGTTTTTGGATTGACACAGGGCTATGGGGAGAGAGCGGGGCAGTGGGATTAGTTTGGAGATTGATACAGGACTATTGGGAGCGAGCGGGGCAGTGGGATTAGTATGGGGATTGATGCAGGACTATGGGGAGAGAGCGGGGCAGTGGGATTAGTTTGGGGATTGATACAGGACTATGGGGAGAGAGCGGGGACGTGGGATTAGTTTGGGGATTGATACAGGACTATGGGGAGAGAGCGAGGCAGTGGGATTAGTTTGAGGATTGATACAGGACTATGGTCAGAGAGCGTGGCAGTGGGATTGTTATGGGGATTGATACAGGACTATGGGGAGAGTGCGGGGCAGTGGGATTAGTTTGGGGATAGATACAGGACTATGGGGAGAGAGCGGGGCAGTGGGATTAGTTTGGGGATTGATACAGGACTATGATGAGAGAGCGGGGCAGTGGGATTAGTTTGGGGATTGACACAGGGCTATGGGGAGAGAGCGGGGCAGTGGGATTAGTTTCGGGATTGATACAGAGCTATGGGTAGAGAGCGGGCCAGTGGGATTAGTTTGAGGATTGATACAGGACTATGGGGAGAGAGCGGGGCATTGCGATTAGTTTGGGGATTGATACATGTCTATCGGGAGAGAGCGGGGCAGTGGGATTAATTTGGGGATTGATACAGGACTATGAGGAGAGAACGGGGCAGTGGGACTAGTTTGGGATTGATGCAGGACTATGGGGAGAGAGCGGGGCAGTGGGACTAGTTTGGGATTGATACAGGGCTATGGGGAGAGAGCGGGGCAGTGGGATTAGTTTAGGGATTGATACAGGACTATGGGGAGAGATCAGGGCAGTGGGATTAGTTTGGGATTGATACTGGACTATGGGGAGAGATCGGTGCAGTGGGATTAGTTTGGGTGAGATTGAGCATCCATTTTACATGAGATGCGTGGTGACCATTTTACACCAGGACCCGTGTCTGGGTGATCTGTGAACAAAACTGCTTTGCCTGCCTCGGCTCGGGGCTTTGTGTATTGGTCCCAGTCTCTGGTTCCTTCATGTGTTTGAAGAGTTTAAAGTTGGTCACATCATTTCATTCTTTCAGGGCATTGATGCTAAACAGCTTCAATCCTGTGTATCTGTCAGGGGGCGACACAATCGTATTTACACCTTATTCAAACCAACAAAACTTGCTTCTCCATTTCCTACCCTGCGAAGAAATCCCACCGTTCCACAATGCAGCATTGTCTTAATCAGCCTTTGATCCCATATACTGCTCAATCTGAAACATCCAAAGCTTTTAGATGGAGAAATTAGATTTACCCAACAAATTCCAACCCACAATTGGATGGTTAGCAAATCAAAAATGTCCCAGAAATGTGATTGCTTGCTGTGGGTTTGAACAGTCAGGCTGCAATATGTCAGGATCTTTTCAATCAAGGAAACATCAGAATGGGAATGAGAGACAGGGAGAGAGAAGAAGAGAGGTGGACAGGGAGAAGCAGTGGTAGAATTAGGGATAGAGAGAACGTGTTGGCAGAAAAGAGAAAGAGAGAGATCAGAAATAGAAAGTAGCAGAGACAGAGGAAAAGTGAAAGAGAGATAGATGGATAGAAATTGGGAGCGAGGGAGAGAGTGAGGGAGCAAGACGGAGAGAGGGAGACAGAGAGACTGACAGAGGGCGAGAGTGAGAGCGGGACAGAGATACAGAGAGGGAGAGAGAGACAGGGAGACTGAAAGAAAGAGCGAGAAAGAGAAAGGGACACAGATACCGAGAGGGAGAGAGACAGGGAGACTGAAAGAGAGAGCGAGAGAGAGAGTGGGAGACAGAGAGAGACAGAGAGAGAGAGATAGAGAAACAGAGATATATAGAGAGGCAGAGAGAGAGCGAGAGAGAGACATACAGAGAGTGACAGAGAGAGAGAGACAGAGGGAAAGAGAGAATGAAAGAAACACAGAGAGAGCGAATGCGACTGAGAGAGTGATTCAGAGAGAGAGTAAAACAGAGAGAGACATATAGACATAGAAATGTAGAAACGTAGAAAATAGGTGCAGGAGTAGGCCATTCTGCCCTTCGAGCCTGCACCACCATTCAATAAGATCATGTCTGATCATTCCCTTAGTAACCCTGTCCTACATTCTCTCCATACCCCTTGAACCCTTTGGCTATAAGGGCCATATCCGACTGCCTTTTGAATATATCCAATGAACTGGCATCAACAACTCTCTGCGGCAGGGAATTCCACAGATTAACCACTCTCTGAGTGAAGAAGTTACTCCTCATCTGGGTCCGAAATGGCTTACGCCTTATTCTTAGACTGTGAGTCCTGTTTCTGGAACTCCCCAGTAACGGGAACATTCTTCGTGCCTCCAACCTGTCCAGTCCCATCAGAGCGACAGAGAGAGACAGAGAATAATACAGAGCGAGAGAGAGAGAGACAGAGAGAGACAGAGCGAGAAAGAGAGAGAGACAGGGGGAGAGTGAAAGACAGAGACAGATAGAGAGACAGACAGAGATAGAGACAGAGAGAGAGAGAGAGAGACAGAGCGAAAGACAGAGAGAGATATAGACAGAGAGCGAGGGGCAAAGACAGATAGAGTGAGTGAGAGATAGAGAGAGAGAGAGAGAGATATTGATAGGAGAGAGGGAAAGGTAGAGATAAAGACACAGAGAGATACAGAGACAGAGAGAGAGTGTGAGATAGAGCGACAGACAGTGCGTGAGAGAGCGAGAGAGATACAGAGTGAGAGAGGGAGAGAGAGAGCGAGAGACAGAGCGAGAGATTGATAGAGAGACAGGGAAGGACGAAGATAAACAGTGGGAGAGATACAGATAGACAGAGACAGACAGAGAGAGAGAGAGACACAGAGAGAGAGAGTGAGAGAGAGAGACAGAAAGAGAGGGTGACAGAGAGAGAGAAAGAAAAGGAGAGACAGATAGAGAGAGACAGAGAGAGAATGACAGAGAGAGACAGGGATTAATAGAGAGAGAGAGATTGATAGAGAGAGAATGATTGCTAGAGAGAGAGGAAAGACAGAGATAAAGACTGGGAGAGATACAGAGAGCAAGACAGAGAGAGAGAGAGTGAGAGAGAGAGCGAGAGAGAGAGAGCAAGAGAGAGAGACAGAGAATGAGAGACAGAGAAAGAAAGACAGAGATGGAGAGACAGAAATAGAGACAGAAAGAGAGAAAAACACAGAAATAGAGACAGAGAGAAAGAAACACAGATATATATATATATATATATATAGAGAGAGAGAGAGAGAGAGAGAGAGAGGGTGAGAGAGAGAGAGTTACAGAGAGAGAGACAGAGGAGGAAGAGACAGGGAGAGATAGTCAGAGAGGGAGACAGAGATTGATCGGATGAGAGAGAGAGACAGAACACGAGGGAGAGGGAGACAGAGAGAGAGGGAAAGATAGAACGAGAGGGAAACAGAGACAGAGAGAGAGAGCAATAGGGGGAATGACATAGAAAGACAGGGAGAGACAGAAATACAGAGAGACAGAGAGAGAGAGAGAGAGAGCGAGAGACAGACAGGGAGAGAGAGATGGAGAGCTAGAAACAGATCGAGAAAGTTGGAGCTATATAGAGCGGGAAAGAGATGCAGACAGAGAGAGAGAGCGAGAGAGCAAGAGAGCGAGACAGAGAGGGAGACAGAGAGAGAGAGACAGAGACAGAGAGATCGGCAGCAGAGAGAGAGACAGAGATAATCAGACAAAGCGAAAGACAGAGACGGAGAGACAGAGAGAGAGAGAGAGAGAGAGGGAGAGAGACAGAGTGACAGACATAGAGAGAGAGAGAGAGCGAGAAACAGAGAGAGAAAAATACAGATATATAGAGGGAAAGAGATACACAGAGAGAGCGAGAGATAGAGACCGATAGAGAGAGATAGGCAGAGACAGAGAGCTTGAAACAAACAGAGAGAGAACGAGATATATAGAGAGATAAAGAGATACAGACAGACAGACAGACAGACAGAGAGACCGAGAGAGCGGGACAGTGAGAGTGTGAGAGAGAGAGAGAGAGAGAGAGACAGAGAGACAGAGAGTTGAAACACATATAGAGTGAACTAGATGTATAGAGAGTCAAATATATACAGACAGAGAGACCGACAGACAGAGAGAGAACTGGACAGTGAGAGAGCGATATATATATATATATATAGAGAGAGAGAGAGAGAGAGAGACAGAGAGAGAGCTAGTTTGGAAGTTGATACAGGACTATGGAGAGAGAGCGGGGCAGTGGGATTAGTTTGGAGATTGATACAGGACTATGGGCAGAGAGCGGGGCAGTGGGATTAGTTTGGGGATTGATACAGGACTATGGGGAGAGAGCGGGGCAGTGGGATTAGTTTGGGGATTGATACAGGACTATGGGGAGAGAGTGGGGCAGTGGGATTAGTTTGGGGATTGATACAGGACTACGGAGAGAGGGCGGGGCAGTGGGATTAGTTTGGGGATTGATACAGGACGATGGGGAGAGAGCGGGGCAGTGGGATTAGTTTGGGGATTGATACAGGGCTATGGGGAGAGAGCGGGGCAGTGGGATTAGTTTGGGATTGATACAGGACTATGGGGAGAGAGCGGGGCAGTGGGATTAGTTTGGGGAATGATACAGGACTATGGAAAGAGAGCGGGGCACTGGGATTAGTTTGGGGATTGATACAGGACTATGGGGAGAGAGCGGGGCAGTAGGATTAGTTTGGGGATTAATACAGGGCTATGGGGAATGAGCGGGGCAGTGGGATTAGTTTGGGGATTTGTTCAGGACTATGGGGGAGAGCGGGGCAGTGGGATTAGTTTGGGGATTGATACAGGACTATGGGGAGAGAGCGGGGCAGTGGGATTAGTTTCTGGATTGATACAGGACTACGGAGAGAGAGCGGGGCAGTGGGATTAGTTTGGGGATTGATAGAGGACTATGGGGAGAGAGCGGGGCAGTGGGATTAGTTTGGGGATTGATGCAGGACAATGGGGAGAGAGAGGGGCAGTGGGATTAGTTTGGGGATTGATACAGGACTATGGGGAGAGAGCGGGGCAGTGGGATTAGTTTGGGGATTGATATAGGACTATGGGGAGAGAGCGGGGCAGTGGGATTAGTTTGGGGATTGATACAGGACTATGGGGAGAGAGCGGGGCAGTGTGATTAGTTTGGGGATTGATACAGGGCTATGGGGAGAGAGCGAGGCAGTGGGATTAGTTTGGAATTGATACAGGACTATGGGGAGAGAGCAGGGCAGTGGGATTAGTTTTGGGATTAATACAGGACTATGGGGAGAGAGTGGGGCAGTGGGATTAGTTTGGGGATTGATACAGAGCTATGGGGAGAGAGCGGGACAGTGGGATTAGTTTGAGGATTGATACAGGACTATGGGGAGAGATCGGGGCATTGCGATTAGTTTGGGAATTGATACATGTCTATCGGGAGAGAGCGGGGCAGTGGGATTAATTTGGGAATTGATACAGGACTATGAGGAGAGAGCGGGGCAGTGGGACTAGTTTGGGATTGATTCAGGTCTATGGGGAGTGAGCGGGACAGTGGGACTAGTTTGGGATTGATACAGGGCTATGGGGAGAGAGCGGGGCAGTGGGATTAGTTTGGGGATTGATACAGGACTATGGGGAGAGATCAGGGCAGTGGGATTACTTTGGGATTGATACTGGACTATGGGGAGAGATCCGGGCAGTGGGATTAGTTTGGGTGAAATTGAGCACCCATTTTACATGAGATGCGTGGTGACCATTTTACACCAGGACACGTGTCTGGGTGATCTGTGAACAAAACTGCTTTGCCTGCCTCGGCTCGGGGCTCTGTGTATTGGTCCCAGTCTCTGGTTCCTTCATGTGTTTGAAGAGTTTGAAGTTGGTCACATCATTTCATTCTTTCAGGGCATTGATGGTAAACAGCTTCAATCCTGTGTATCTGTGAGGGGGCGACATAATCGTATTTACACCTTATTCAAACCAACAAAACTTGCTTCTCCATTTCCTGCCCTGCGAAGAAATCCCACCGTTCCACAATGCAGCATTGTCTTAATCAGCCTTTGATCCCATATACTGCTCAATCTGAAACATCCAAAGCTTTTAGATGGAGAAATTAGTTTTACCCAACAAATTCCAACCCACAATTGGATGGTTAGCAAATCAAAAATGTCCCAGAAATGTGATTGCTTGCTGTGGGTTTGAACAGTCAGGCTGCAATATGTCAGGATCTTTTCAATCAAGGAAACATCAGAATGGGAATGTGAGACAGGGAGAGAGAAGAAGAGAGGTGGACAGGGAGAAGCAGTGGGAGAATTAGGGATAGAGAGAACGTGTTGGCAGAAAAGAGAAAGAGAGAGATCAGAAATAGAAAGTAGCAGAGACAGAGGAAAAGTGAAAGAGAGATAGATGGATAGAAATTGGGAGCGAGGGAGAGAGTGAGGGAGCAAGACGGAGAGAGGGAGACAGAGAGACTGACAGAGGGCGAGAGTGAGAGCGGGACAGAGATACAGAGAGGGAGAGAGAGACAGGGAGACTGAAAGAAAGAGCGAGAAAGAGAAAGGGACACAGATACCGAGAGGGAGAGAGACAGGGAGACTGAAAGAGAGAGCGAGAGAGAGAGTGGGAGACAGAGAGAGACAGAGAGAGAGAGATAGAGAAACAGAGATATATAGAGAGGCAGAGAGAGAGCGAGAGAGAGACATACAGAGAGTGACAGAGAGAGAGAGACAGAGGGAAAGAGAGAATGAAAGAAACACAGAGAGAGCGAATGCGACTGAGAGAGTGATTCAGAGAGAGAGTAAAACAGAGAGAGACATATAGACATAGAAATGTAGAAACATAGAAAATAGGTGCAGGAGTAGGCCATTCTGCCCTTCGAGCCTGCACCACCATTCAATAAGATCATGTCTGATCATTCCCTCAGTAACCCTGTCCTACATTCTCTCCATACCCCTTGATCCCTTTGGCTATAAGGGCCATATCCGACTGCCTTTTGAATATATCCAATGAACTGGCATCAACAACTCTCTGCAGCAGGGAATTCCACAGATTAACCACTCTCTGAGTGAAGAAGTTACTCCTCATCTGGGTCCGAAATGTCTTACGCCTTATTCTTAGACTGTGAGTCCTGTTTCTGGAACTCCCCAGTAACGGGAACATTCTTCCTGCCTCCAACCTGTCCAGTCCCATCAGAGCGACAGAGAGCGACAGAGAATAATACAGAGCGAGAGAGAGAGAGACAGAGAGAGACAGAGCGAGAAAGAGAGAGAGACAGGGGGAGAGTGAAAGACAGAGACAGATAGAGAGACAGACAGAGAGAGAGAGACAGAGAGAGAGACAGAGAGAGAGACAGAGCGAAAGACAGAGAGAGATATAGACAGAGAGCGAGGGACAAAGACAGATAGACTGAGTGAGAGATAGAGAGAGAGAGATATATTGATAGGAGAGAGGGAAAGGTAGAGATAAAGACACAGAGAGATACAGAGACAGAGAGAGAGTGAGAGAGAGAGCGACAGACAGTGCGTGAGAGAGCGAGAGAGATACAGAGTGAGAGAGGGAGAGAGAGAGCGAGAGACAGAGTGAGAGATTGATAGAGAGACAGGGAAGGACGAAGCTAAACAGTGGGAGAGATACAGATAGACAGAGACAGACAGAGAGAGAGAGACACACACAGAGAGAGAGTGAGAGAGAGAGACAGAAAGAGAGGGTGACAGAGAGAGAGAAAGAAAAGGAGAGACAGATAGAGAGAGACAGAGAGAGAATGACAGAGAGAGACAGGGATTGATAGAGAGAGAGAGATTGATAGAGAGAGAATGATTGCTAGAGAGAGAGGAAAGACAGAGATAAAGACTGGGAGAGATACAGAGAGCAAGACAGAGAGAGAGAGAGTGAGAGAGAGAGCGAGAGAGAGAGAGCAAGAGAGAGAGACAGAGAATGAGAGACAGAGAAAGAAAGACAGAGATGGAGAGACAGAAATAGAGACAGAAAGAGAGAAAAACACAGAAATAGAGACAGAGAGAAAGAAACACAGATATATATATATATATATATATATAGAGAGAGAGAGAGAGAGAGAGAGAGAGGGTGAGAGAGAGAGAGTTACAGAGAGAGAGACAGAGGAGGAAGAGACAGGGAGAGATAGTCAGAGAGGGAGACAGAGATTGATAGGGTGAGAGAGAGAGACAGAACACGAGGGAGAGGGAGACAGAGAGAGAGGGAAAGATAGAACGAGAGGGAAACAGAGACAGAGAGAGAGAGCAATAGGGGGAATGACAGAGAAAGACAGGGAGAGACAGAAATACAGAGAGACAGAGAGAGAGAGAGAGAGCGAGATACAGGCAGAGAGAGAGAGAGAGAGAGCTAGAAACAGATCGAGAAAGTTGGAGCTATATAGAGAGGGAAAGAGATGCAGACAGAGAGAGAGAGAGCGAGAGAGCAAGAGAGCGAGACAGAGAGGGAGACAGAGAGAGAGAGAGAGACAGAGATAGAGAGATCGGCAGCAGAGAGAGAGACAGAGATAATCAGACAAAGCGAGAGACAGAGACGGAGAGACAGAGAGAGAGAGGGAGAGAGACAGAGAGACAGACATAGAGAGAGAGAGAGAGCGAGAAACAGAGAGAGAAAAATACAGATATATAGAGGGAAAGAGATACACAGAGAGAGCGAGAGATAGAGACCGATAGAGAGAGATAGGCAGAGACAGAGAGCTTGAAACAAACAGAGAGAGAACGAGATATATAGAGAGGTAAAGAGATAAAGACAGACAGACAGACAGAGAGACCGAGAGAGCGGGACAGTGAGAGTGAGAGAGAGAGAGAGAGAGAGAGAGAGACAGAGAGACAGAGAGTTGAAACACATATAGAGAGAACTAGATGTATAGAGAGTCAAATATATACAGACAGAGAGACAGACAGACAGAGAGAGAACTGGACAGTGAGAGAGCGATATATATATATATATATAGAGAGAGAGAGAGACAGAGAGAGAGCTAGTTTGGAAGTTGATACAGGACTATGGAGAGAGAGCGGGGCAGTGGGATTAGTTTGGAGATTGATACAGGACTATGGGCAGAGAGCGGGGCAGAGGGATTAGTTTGGGGATTGATACAGGACTATGGGGAGAGAGCGGGGCAGTGGGATTAGTTTGGGGATTGATACAGGACTATGGGGAGAGAGTGGGGCAGTGGTATTAGTTTGGGGATTGATACAGGACTACGGAGAGAGAGCGGGGCAGTGGGATTAGTTTGGGGATTGATAGAGGACTATGGGGAGAGAGCGGGGCAGTGGGATTAGTTTGGGGATTGATGCAGGACAATGGGGAGAGAGAGGGGCAGTGGGATTAGTTTGGGGATTGATACAGGACTATGGGGAGAGAGCGGGGCAGTGGGATTAGTTTGGGGATTGATATAGGACTATGGGGAGAGAGCGGGGCAGTGGGATTAGTTTGGGGATTGATACAGGACTATGGGGAGAGAGCGGGGCAGTGGGATTAGTTTGGGGATTGATACAGGGCTATGGGGAGAGAGCGAGGCAGTGGGATTAGTTTGGAATTGACACAGGACTATGGGGAGAGAGCAGGGCAGTGGGATTAGTTTTGGGATTAATACAGGACTATGGGGAGAGAGTGGGGCAGTGGGATTAGTTTGGGGATTGATACAGAGCTATGGGGAGAGAGCGGGACAGTGGGATTAGTTTGAGGATTGATACAGGACGATGGGGAGAGAGCGGGGCATTGCGATTAGTTTGGGAATTGATACATGTCTATCGGGAGAGAGCGGGGCAGTGGGATTAGTTTGGGGATTGATACAGGACTATGGGGAGAGAGCGGGGCAGTGGGACTAGTTTGGGATTGATACAGGGCTATGGGGAGAGAGCGGGGCAGTGGGATTAGTTTGGGGATTGATACAGGACTATGGGGAGAGATCAGGGCAGTGGGATTAGTTTGGGATTGATACTGGACTATGGGGAGAGATCCGGGCAGTGGGATTAGTTTGGGTGAAATTGAGCACCCATTTTACATGAGATGATTGGTGACCATTTTACACCAGGACACGTGTCTGGGTGATCTGTGAACAAAACTGCTTTGCCTGCCTCGGCTCGGGGCTTTGTGTATTGGTCCCAGTCTCTGGTTCCTTCATGTGTTTGAAAAGTTTGAAGTTGGTCACATCATTTCATTCTTTCAGGGCATTGATGGTAAACAGCTTCAATCCTGTGTATCTGTGAGGGGGCGACATAATCGTATTTACACCTTATTCAAACCAAACAAAACTTGCTTCTCCATTTCCTGCCCTGCGAAGAAATCCCACCGTTCCACAATGCAGCATTGTCATAATCAGCCTTTGATCCCATATACTGCTCAATCTGAAACATCCAAAGCTTTTAGATGGAGAAATTAGATTTACCCAACAAATTCCAACCCACAATTGGATGGTTAGCAAATCAAAAATGTCCCAGAAATGTGATTGCTTGCTGTGGGTTTGAACAGTCAGGCTGCAATATGTCAGGATCTTTTCAATCAAGGAAACATCAGAATGGGAATGAGAGACAGGGAGAGAGAAGAAGAGAGGTGGACAGGGAGAAGCAGTGGGAGAATTAGGGATAGAGAGAACGTGTTGGCAGAAAAGAGAAAGAGAAAGATCAGAAATAGAAAGTAGCAGAGACAGAGGAAAATTGAAAGAGAGATAGATGGATAGAAATTGGGAGCGAGGGAGAGAGTGAGGGAGCAAGACGGAGAGAGGGAGACAGAGAGACTGACAGAGGGCGAGAGTGAGAGCGGGACAGAGATACAGAGAGTGAGAGAGAGACAGGGAGACTGAAAGAAAGAGCGAGAAAGAGAAAGGGACACAGATACCGAGAGGGAGAGAGACAGGGAGATTGAAAGAGAGAGCGAGAGAGAGAGTGGGAGACAGAGAGAGACAGAGAGAGAGAGATAGAGAAACAGAGATATATAGAGAGGCAGAGAGAGAGCGAGAGAGAGACATACAGAGAGTGACAGAGAGAGAGAGACAGAGGGAAAGAGAGAATGAAAGAAACACAGAGAGAGCGAATGCGACTGAGAGAGTGATTCAGAGAGAGAGTAAAACAGAGAGAGACATATAGACATAGAAATGTAGAAACATAGAAAATAGGTGCAGGAGTAGGCCATTCTGCCCTTCGAGCCTGCACCACCATTCAATAAGATCATGTCTGATCATTCCCTCAGTAACCCTGTCCTACATTCTCTCCATACCCCTTGATCCCTTTGGCTATAAGGGCCATATCCGACTGCCTTTTGAATATATCCAATGAACTGGCATCAACAACTCTCTGCGGCAGGGAATTCCACAGATTAACCACTCTCTGAGTGAAGAAGTTACTCCTCATCTGGGTCCGAAATGGCTTACGCCTTATTCTTAGACTGTGAGTCCTGTTTCTGGAACTCCCCAGTAACGGGAACATTCTTCCTGCCTCCAACCTGTCCAGTCCCATCAGAGCGACAGAGAGAGACAGAGAATAATACAGAGCGAGAGAGAGAGAGACAGAGAGAGACAGAGCGAGAAAGAGAGAGAGACAGGGGGAGAGTGAAAGACAGAGACAGATAGACAGACAGACAGAGAGAGAGCCAGAGAGACAGAGAGAGAGACAGAGCGAAAGACAGAGAGAGATATAGACAGAGAGCGAGGGGCAAAGACAGAGAGCGAGGGGCATAGACAGATAGAGTGAGTGAGAGAGAGAGAGAGAGAGAGAGATTGATAGGAGACAGGGAAAGATAGAGATAAAGACTCAGAGAGATACAGAGACAGAGAGAGAGGGAGAGAGAGACAAACAGTGCGTGAGAGAGCGAGAGAGAGATACAGAGTGAGAGAGAGAGAGAGAGAGAGAGAGAGAGAGACAGAGGAAGAGATTGATAGAGTGACAGGGAAGGACAAAGATAAACAGTGGGAGAGATACAGATAGACAGAAACAGACAGAGAGAGAGAGAGACACACAGAGAGAGAGTGAGAGAGAGAGACAGAAAGAGAGGGTGACAGAGAGAGAGAAAGAAAAGGAGAGACAGATCGAGAGAGACAGAGAGAGAATGACAGAGAGAGACAGGGATTGATAGAGAGAGAGAGATTGATAGAGAGAGAGTGATTGCTAGAGAGAGAGGGAAAGACAGAGATAAAGACTGGGAGAGATACAGAGAGCGAGACAGAGAGAGAGACAGAGAGAGAGAGAGTGAGAGAGAGAGAGAGAGAGAGAGAGCAAGAGAGAGAGACAGAGAATGAGAGACAGAGAAAGAAAGACAGAGATGGAGAGACAGAAATAGAGACACAGAGAGAGAAAAACACAGAAATAGAGACAGAGAGAAAGAAACACAGATATATATATATATATAGAGAGAGAGAGAGAGGGTGAGAGAGAGAGTTACAGAGAGAGAGACAGAGGAGGAAGAGACAGGGAGAGATAGTCAGAGAGGGAGACAGAGATTGATAGAGAGAGAGAGAGACAGAACACGAGGGAGAGGAAGACAGAGAGAGAGGGAAAGATAGAACGAGAGGGAAACAGAGACAGAGAGAGAGAGCAATAGGGGGAATGACAGAGAAAGACAGGGAGAGACAGAAATACAGAGAGACAGAGAGAGAGAGAGAGAGAGAGAGCGAGAGACAGGCAGAGAGAGAGAGAGAGAGAGGGAGAGCTAGAAACAGATCGAGAAAGTTGGAGCTATATAGAGAGGGAAAGAGATGCAGACAGAGAGAGAGAGCGAGAGAGCAAGAGAGCGAGACAGAGAGGGAGACAGAGAGAGAGAGACACAGAGACAGAGAGATCGGCAGCAGAGAGAGAGACAGAGATAATCAGATAAAGCTAGAGACAGAGACAGAGAGACACAGAGAGAGAGAGAGAGGGGGAGAGAGACAGAGAGACAGACATAGAGAGAGAGAGAGTGAGAAACAGAGAGAGAAAAATACAGATATATAGAGGTAAAGAGATACACAGAGAGAGCGAGAGATAGAGACAGATAGAGAGAGATAGGCAGAGACAGAGAGCTTGAAACAAACAGAGAGAGAACGAGATATATAGAGAGGTAAAGAGATACAGACAGACAGACAGACAGAGAGACCGAGAGAGCGGGAAAGTGAGAGAGAGAGAGAGAGAGAGAGAGAGAGAGACAGAGAGTTGAAACACATATAGAGAGAACGAGATATATAGAGAGTCAAATATATACAGACAGAGAGACAGACAGACAGAGAGAGAACTGGACAGTGAGAGAGCGATATATATATATATATAGAGAGAGAGAGACAGAGAGAGAGCTAGTTTGAAAGTTGATACAGGACTATGGGGAGAGAGCGGGACTGTGGGATTAGTTTGGAGATTGATACAGGACTATGGGGAGAGAGCAGGGCAGTGGGATTAGTTTGGAGATTGATACAGGACTATGGGGAGAGAGCGGGGAAGTGGGATTAGTTTGTGGATTGATACAGGACTTTGGGGAGAGAGCAGGGCAGTGGGATTAGTTTGGGAATTGATACAGACTATGAGGAGAGAGCGGGGCAGTGGGATTAGTTTGGGATTGATACAGGACTATGGGGAGAGAGCGGGGCAGTGGGATTAGTTTGGGGATTGATACAGACTATGAGGAGAGAGCGGGGCAGTGGGATTAGTTTGGGATTGATACAGGACTATGGGGAGAGAGCGGGACAGTGGGATTAGTTTGGGTAAAATTGAGCACCCATTTTACATGAGATGCGTGGTGACCATTTTACACCAGGACACGTGTCTGGGTGATCTGTGAACAAACCTGGTTTACCTGCCTGGGCTCGGGGCTTTGTGTATTGGTCCCAGTCTCTGGGTCCTTCATGTGTTTGAAGAGTTTGAAGTTGGTCACACTATTTCATTCTTTCAGGGCATTGATGGTAAACAGCTTCAATACTGTGTATCTGTGAGGGGGCGACACAATCGAATTTACACATTTTTCAAACCAACAAAACTTGCTTCTCCATTTCCTGCCCAGCGAAGATATCCTCCCATCAAACACTCCCAGATCAGATACAGCACCGGGTTAGATATAGAGTAAAGCTGCCTCTACACTGTCCCATCAAACACTCCCAGGGCAGGTACAGCACGGGGTTAGATACAGAGTAAAGCTGCCACAACACTGTCCATCAAACACTCCCTGGGCAGGTACAGGGGGTTAGATACAGAGTAAAGCTCCCTCTACACTGTCCCATCAAACACTCCCAGGGCAGGTACAGCACGGGGTTAGAAACAGACTAAAGCTCCCTCTACACTCTTCCATCAAACACTCCTAGGGCAGGTACAGCACGGGGTTAGATACAGAGTAAAGCTCCCTCGACACTGACCCATCAAATTCGCCCAGGGCAGGTACAGCACGGGGTTAGATACAGAGTAAAGCTCCCTCTACACTGACCCATCAAAATCTCCCAGGGCAGGTACAGCACGGGATTAGATGCAGAGTAAAGCTCCCTCGACACTGACCCATCAAATTCGCCCAGGGCAGGTACAGCACGGGGTTAGATACAGAGTAAAGCTCCCTCTACACTGACCCATCAAACTCTCCCAGGGCATGTACAGCACGGGGTTCGCTGCAGAGTAAAGCTCCCTCTACACTGTCCTGTCAAACATTCCCAGGGCAGGTACAGCACGGGGTTCGATACAGAGTAAATCTCCCTCTACACTGTCCCATCAAACACTCCCAGGTCAGGTACAGTGAGTTAGATACAGAGTAAAGCTCCCTCTACACTGTCCCATCAAACACTCCCAGGGCAGGTACAGCACGGGGTTAGATACAGAGTAAAGCTCACTCTATACTGTCCCATCAAACACTCCCAGGGCAGGTACAGCACGGGGTTAGATACAGAGTAAAGCTCCCTCTACACTGTCCCATCAAACACGCCCAGGGCAGGTACAGGGGGTTAGATTCAGAGTAAAGCTCTCTCTACACTGTCCCATCAAACACTCCCAGGGCAGGTACAGGGGGTTAGATGCAGAGTAAAGCTCTCTCTACACTGTCCCATCAAACACTCCCAGGGCAGGGACAGGGGGTTAGATACAGAGTAAAGCTCCCTCTACACTGTCCCATCAAACACTCCCAGGGCAGGTACAGGAGGTTAGATACAGAGTAAAGCTCCCTCTACACTGTCCCATCAAACACTCCCAGGGCAGGTACAGGAGGTTAGATACAGAGTAAAGCTCCCTCTACACTGACCCATCAAACTCTCCCAGGGCATGTACAGCACGGGGTTCGCTACAGAGTAAAGCTCCCTCTACACTGTCCTGTCAAACATTCCCAGGGCAGGTACAGCACGGGGTTCGATACAGAGTAAATCTCCCTCTACACTGTCCCATCAAACACTCCCAGGTCAGGTACAGTGAGTTAGATACAGAGTAAAGCTCCCTCTACACTGTCCCATCAAACACTCCCAGGGCAGGTACAGCACGGGGTTAGATGCAGAGTAAAGCTCACTCTATACTGTCCCATCAAACACTCCCAGGGCAGGTACAGCACGGGGTTAGATACAGAGTAAAGCTCCCTCTACACTGTCCCATCAAACACTCCCAGGGCAGGTACAGGGGGTTAGATTCAGAGTAAAGCTCTCTCTACACTGTCCCATCAAACACTCCCAGGGCAGGTACAGGGGGTTAGATGCAGAGTAAAGCTCTCTCTACACTGTCCCATCAAACACTCCCAGGGCAGGGACAGGGGGTTAGATACAGAGTAAAGCTCCCTCTACACTGTCCCATCAAACACTCCCAGGGCAGGTACACCGTTAAGCAGCTAACGTTAAATTAGAGAGTAGTCGGTCTCTGTAATCTATCTCCCAGTGTTAACATAAAATGGCGACCATTAACAAATGTAAAATGGATGACTGAAGATCGGTGTGTGCATTGTCACTGTAGGTTCTGGGAAGCTTCAGAGAGACAGAGAGAGAAAGAGAGGGAGAGATATAGAGAAAGAGATAGACATACAGACAGAGAGAGACAGAGACACAGAGAGGGAGAGAGTCATAGAGAGAGAGGGAAGGAGAGATATACAGAGAAAGTGACAGACATACAGACAGACAGAGAGAGAGAGAGAGGGAGAGGCATCAAGACAGGGAGAGAGAGACAGATAGAGAGAGACAGAGAGGAAGAGAGTGAGAGAGAGACAGAGATGGTCAGAGAGAGAGACACACATACACAGGGTGAGAGACGGACAGGGAGCGAGAGAGAGAGACAGAGAGAGCCAGAGTGAGAGAGAGAGAGACAGAGAGCGTCAGGGAGAGAGATTGAGACAGAGAGAGGGAAAGAGAGACAGAGAGAGAGAGACAGAGGAAGACAGAGTGAGTGAATGAGGCAGAGAGAGAGACAGACAGAGAGAGTGAGTGTGACAGAGAGAGAGAGAGGCAGAGAGTGTCAGAGAGAGGAGGAGAGAGACAGACAGAGAGAGAGAGGGATAGAGAGAGATTGGGAGACAGAGAGAGAGAGACAGAGAGAGATAGTCAGAGAGAGACAGAGATTGATAGAGAGAGAGAAAGACAGTGATAAAGACAGGGAGAGATACAGAGAGAGCAGAGACAAGCAAGAGGTAGAGGGAGACAGAGAGAGGTAAAGATAGAGTGAGAGAGAAACAGAGACGGCGAGGGAGAGCCCTAGGGGGACAGACAGAATGACAGAGAGCGAGATAGTGCGAGAGAGAGGGAGTGAGAGACAGGCACAGAGAGAGCTAGAGGGAGAGTTAGAAACAGATGGAGATATATAGAAAGGGAAAGAGATACAGACAGAGAGAGAGCGAGAGAGCCAGAGAGCGAGAGAGAGATAGAGAGAGAGACAGAGAGAGAAAAACAGAGAGAAAGACAGAGAGAGAGAGACAGCGAGACAGAGAGAGAGACAGAGAGAGAGACAGAGAGAGAAACAGAGAGAGGGACAGAGAGAGAGAGACAGAGCGAGAGAGAGAAAGATGGAAAGAGACAGAAGAGAGAAAGAGAGAGAAACTCAGCGAGAGACAGAAAGAGAGAGTGAGAAACAGATAAAGAGAGAGAGAGAGAGACAGAGACAGAGAGATAGAGACAGAGAGAGACAGACAGAGAGTGAGTAAATGAGAGAGTGAGAGACAGAAAGACAGAGTGAGAGAGCGAGAAACAGAGAAAGAGAGACAGAGTGACAGAGAGTTTGAGACAGAGAGAGAAAGACAGAGAGTGAGAAAATGAGCGAGTGAGAGAGATAGAGAGAGAGACAGAGAGTTATATATACACATAGAGAGAGGGAGACAGAGACAGGGACAGAGATAGAGAGTGATGGAAAAATGCAAGAGAGAGAGACAGAGAGAGAAAAAAAGGAATAGACAGAAAGGAGGATAGAGAGAGAGAGGGATAGGGAGAAAGAGGGAGATAGACGGAAAAAGAGAGAAACACAGGGAAAGAGTGAGAGAGAGAGAGATAGGGATACAGAGACTGTAGGACAGAGAGAGAGAGAGGCACAGAGAGGGAGAGGGAGAGAGAGAGGGAGAGAGTGAGAGGAACAGAGAGAGGGACAGAGAGAGAAAGAGAGATACAGAGTGAGAGAGAAGAGAGACAGAGAGAGAGGCAGAAATAGGGCGAGACAGAGAGAGGGACAGAGTGAAAGAGAGGAACAGAGAGAGGGAGAGCGAGAGAGACAGAGAGAGAGAGACAGTGAGAGAGAGCAAGAGGAGAAGAGATATTGTGTGTGTGTGTCTCTCTCTTTCTGTCTGTCTCTCTTTCTGCATAGATTCTGGGATTGATACAGGACGATGGGGAGAGAGCGGGTCAGTGGGATTAGTTTGGGGATTGATACAGGACTATGGGGAGAGAGCGGGGCAGTGGGATTAGTTTGGGGATTGATACAGGACTATGGGGAGAGAGCGGGGCAGTGGGATTAGTTTGGGGATTGATACAGGACTATGGGGAGAGATCGGGGCAGTGGGATTAGTTTGGGGATTGATACCGGACTATGGGGAGAGAGCGGGGCAGTGGGATTAGTTTGGGGATTGATAAAGGACTATGGGGAGAGAGCAGGGCGGTTGGATTAGTTTGGGATTGATACAGGACTATGGGGAGAGAGCGGGGCAGTGGGATTAGTTTGGGGTTTGATACAGAGCTATGGGGAGAGAGCGGGGCAGTGCGATTAGTTTGGGAATTGATACAGGACTATCGGGAGAGAGCGGGGCAGTGGGGTTAGTTTGGGGATTGGCACAGGACTATGGGGAGAGAGCGAGGCAGTGGGATTAGTTTGGAGATTGATACAGGACTATGGGGAGAGAGCGGGGCAGTGGGATTAGTTTGGAGATTGATACAGGACTATGGGGAGAGAGCGGGGCAGTGGGATTAGTTTGGGGATTGATACAGGACTATGGGGAGAGAGCGGGGCAGTGGGATTAGTTTGGGGATTGATACAGGACTATGGGGAGAGAACGGGGCAGTGGGATTAGTTTGGGGATTGATACAGGACTATGGGGAGAGAGCGGGGCAGTGGGATTAGTTTGTTGATTGCGACAAGACTATGCGGAGTGAGCGGGGCAGTGGGATTAGTTTGGGGATTGATACAGGACTATGGGGAGAGAGCGGGAAAGTGGGATTAGTTTGAAGATTGATACAGGACGATGGGGAGAGAGCGGGGCAGTGGGATTAGTATGGAGATTGATACAGGACTATGTGGAGAGAGCGGGGCTGTGGGATTAGTTTGGGGATTGATACAGGAATATGGGGAGAGAGCGGGACAGTGGGATTAATTTGGAGATTGATACAGGACTATGGGGAGAGAGCGGGGCAGTGGGATTAGTTTGGGGATTGATACAGGACTATGGGGAGAGAGTGGGGCAGTGGGATTAGTTTGGGGATTGATACAGGACTATGGGGAGAGAGCTGGACAGTGGGATTAGTTTGGGGATTGACACAGGACTATGGGGAGAGAGCGAGGCAGTGGGATTAGTATGGGATTGAGCAATGACTATGGGGAGAGAGCGGGGCAGTGGGATTAGTTTGGGGATTGATACAGGACTATGGGGACAGAGTGGGGCAGTGGGATTAGTTTGGGGATTGATACAGGGCTATGGGGAGAGAGTGGGGTAGTGGGATTAGTTTGGGGATTGATACGGGCTATGGGGAGAGAGCGGGGCAGTGGGTTTAGTTTGGGGATTGATACAGGACTATGGGGAGAGAGCGAGGCAGTGGGATTAGTTTGGGATTGAGCAAGGACTATGGGGAGAGAGCGGGGCAGTGGGATTAGTTTGGGGATTGATACAGGACTATGGGGAGAGAGCGGGGCAGTGGGATTAGTTTGGGGATTGATACAGGACTATGGGGAGAGAGCGAGGTAGTGGGATTAGTTTGTGGATTGATACAGGACTATGGGAAGAGAGCGGGGACGTGGGATGAGTTTGGAGATTGATACAGGCTATGGGGAGAGAGCGGGGCAGTGGGATTAGTTTGTGGATTGATACAGGGCTATGGGTAGGGAACGATGCAGTGGGATTAGTTTGGGGAATAATACAGGACTATGGGGAGAGAGTGGGGCAGTGGGATTAGTATGGAGATTGATACAGGGCTATGGGGAGAGAGCAGGGCAGTGGGATTAGTTTGGGGATTGATACAGGACTATGGGGAGAGAGCGGGGCAGTGGGATTAGTTTGGGATTGATACAGGACTATGGGGAGAGAGCGGGGCAGTGGGATTAGTTTGGGGATTGATACAGGGCTATAGGGAGAGAGCGGGGCAGTGGAATTAGTTTGGGGATTGATATAGGACTATGGGGAGAGAGCGGGACAGTGGGATTAGTTTGGAGATTGATACAGGACTATGGGGAGAGAGCGGGACAGTAGGATTAGTTTGGGGATTAATACAGGGCTATGGGGAATGAGCGGGGCAGTGGGATTAGTTTGGGGATTTATTCAGGACTATGGGGGAGAGCGGGGTAGTGGGATTAGTTTGGGGATTGATACAGGACTATGGGGAGAGAGCGGGGCAGTGGGATTAGTTTCTGGATTGATACAGGGCTCTGGGGAGAGAGCGGGGCAGTGGGATTAGTTTATGGATTGATACAGGGCTATGGGGGGAGAGATGGCAGTGGGATTAGTTTGGGGATTGATACAGGACTATGGGGAGAGAGCGGGGCAGTGGGATTAGTTTGGGGATTGATACAGGACTATGGGGAGAGAGCGGGGCAGTGGGATTAGTTTGGGGATTGATACAGGACTATGGGGAGAGAGCGAGGCAGTGGGATTAGTTTGTGGATTGATACAGAACTATGGGGAGAGAGCGGGGCAGTGAGATTAGTTTGGGGATTGATACAGGGCTATGGGGAGAGAGCGGGGCAGTGGGATTAGTTTGGAGATTTATACATGGCTATGGGGAGAGAGCGGGGCAGTGGGATTAGTTTGGGGATTGATACAGGACTATGGGAAGAGATCGGGGCAGTGGGATGAGTTTGGAGATTGATACAGGCTATGGGGAGAGAGCGGGGCAGTGGGATTAGTTTGTGAATTGATACAGGGCTATGGGGAGAGAGCGGGGCAGTGGAATTATTTTGGGGTTTGATACAGGACTATGGGTAGGGAACGATGCAGTGGGATTAGTTTGGGGATTGATACAGGACTATGGGGAGAGAGTGGGGCAGTGGGATTAGTATGGAGATTGAAACAGGGCTATGGGGAGAGAGCAGGGCAGTGGGATTAGTTTGGGGATTGATACAGGACTATGGGGAGAGAGCGGGGCAGTGGGATTAGTTTGGGATTGATTCAGGACTATGGGGAGAGAGCGGGGCAGTGGGATTAGTTTGGGGATTGATACAGGGCTATAAGGAGAGAGCGGGGCAGTGGGATTAGTTTGGGGATTGATACAGGACTATGGGGAGAGAGCGGGGCAGTGGGATTAGTTTGGGGATTGATACAGGACTATGGGGAGAGAACGGGGCAGTGGGATTAGATTGGGGATTGATACAAGACTATGGGGAGAGAGCGGGGCAGTGGGATTAGTTTGTTGATTGCGACAAGACTATGCGGAGTGAGCGGGGCAGTGGGATTAGTTTGGGGATTGATACAGGACTATGGGGAGAGAGCGGGAAAGTGGGATTAGTTTGAAGATTGATACAGGACGATGGGGAGAGAGCGGGGCAGTGAGATTAGTATGGAGATTGATACAGGGCTATGTGGAGAGAGCGGGGCTGTGGGATTAGTTTGAGGATTGATACAAGAATATGGGGAGAGAGCGGAGCAGTGGGATTAATTTGGAGATTGATACAGGACTATGGGGAGAGAGCGCGGCAGTGGGATTAGTTTGGGGATTGATACAGGACTATGGAGACAGAGCGGGGCAGTGGGATTAGTTTGGGGATTGATACAGGACTATGGGGAGAGAGGAGGGCAGTGGGATTAGTTTGGGGATTGACACAGGACTATGGGGAGAGAGCGAGGCAGTGGGATTAGTATGGGATTGAGCAATGACTATGGGGAGAGAGCGGGGCAATGGGATTAGTTTGGGGATTGATACAGGACGATGGGGACAGAGTGGGGCAGTGGGATAAGTTTGGGGATTGATACAGGGCTATGGGGAGAGAGTGGGGTAGTGGGATTAGTTTGGGGATTGATACGGGCTATGGAGAGAGAGCGGGGCAGTGGGTTTAGTTTGGGGATTGATACAGGACTATGGGGAGAGAGCGAGGCAGTGGGATTATTTTGGGATTGAGCAAGGACTATGGGGAGAGAGCGGGGCAGTGGGATTAGTTTGGGGATTGATACAGGACTATGGGGAGAGAGCGGGGCAGTGGGATTAGTTTGGGGATTGATACAGGACTATGGGGAGAGAGCGAGGCAGTGGGATTAGTTTGTGGATTGATACAGGACTATGCGAAGAGAGCGGGGCAGTGGGATGAGTTTGGAGATTGATACAGGCTATGGGGAGAGAGCGGGGCAGTGGGATTAGTTTGTGGATTGATACAGGGCTATGGGTAGGGAACGATGCAGTGGGATTAGTTTGGGGATTGCTCCAGGACTATGGGGTGAGAGTGGGGCAGTGGGATTAGTATGGAGATTGATACAGGGCTATGGGGAGAGAGCAGGGCAGTGGGATTAGTTTGGGGATTGATACAGGACTATGGGGAGAGAGCGGGGCAGTGGGATTAGTTTGGGATTGATACAGGACTATGGGGAGAGAGCGGGGCAGTGGGATTAGTTTGGGGATCGATACAGGGCTATAGGGAGAGAGCGGGGCAGTGGAATTAGTTTGGGGATTGATATAGGACTATGGGGAGAGAGCGGGACAGTGGGATTAGTTTGGAGATTGATACAGGACTATGGGGAGAGAGCGGGGCAGTAGGATTAGTTTGGGGATTAATACAGGGCTATGGGGAGAGAGCGTGGCAGTGGGATTAATTTGGAGATTGATACATGGCTATGGGGATAGAACGGGGCAGTGGGATTAGTTTGGAGATTGATTCATGGCTATGGGGAGAGAGCGGGGCTGTGGAATTAGTTTGGGGATTGATACAGGACTATGGGGAGAGAGCGGGGCAGTGGGATTAGTTTGGGGATTGATACAGGACTATGGGGAGAGAGTGGGGCAATGGGATTAGTTTGGAGATTGATACAGGACTACGGGGAGAGAGCAGGGCAGTGGGATTAGTTTGGGGATTGACAGAGGACTATGGGGAGAGAGCGAGGCAGTGGGATTAGTTTGGGATTGAGCAATGACTATGGGGAGAGAGCGTGGCAGTGGGATTAGTTTGGGGATTGATACAGGACTATGGGGAGAGAGTGGGGCAGTGGGATTAGTTTGGGGATTGATACAGGGCTATGGGGAGAGAGTGGGGTAGTGGGATTAGTTTGGGGATTGATACGGGCTATGGGGAGAGAGCGGGGCAGTGGGATTAGTTTGGGGATTGATACAGGACTATGGGGAGAGAGCGAGGCAGTGGGATTAGTTTGGGATTGAGCAAGGACTATGGGGAGAGAGTGGGGCAGTGGGATTAGTTTGGGGATTGATACAGGACTATGGGGAGAGAGCGGGGCAGTGGGATTAGTTTGGGGATTGATACATGACTATGGGGAGAGAGCGAGGCAGTGGGATTAGTTTGCGGATTGATACAGAACTATGAGGAGAGAGCGGGGCAGTGGGATTAGTTTGGGGATTAATACAGGGCTATGGGGAGAGAGCGGGGCAGTGGGATTAGTTTGGGGATTGATACAGGACTGTGGATAGAGAGCGGAGAAGTGGAATTAGTTTGGGGATTGATACAGGGCTATGGGGAGAGAGCGGGGCAGTGGGATTAGTTTGGGGATTGATACAGGACTATGGGGAGAGAGCGGGGCAGTGGGATTCGTTTGGGGATTGAAACAGGACCATGGGGAGAGAGTGAGGCAGTGGGATTGGTTTGGGGATTGATACAGGACGATGGGGAGAGAGCGGGGCAGTGGGATTAGTTTGGGGATTGATACAGGGGTATGGGGAGAGAGCGGGGCAGTGGCATTAGTTTGGAGATTAATACATGGCTATGGGGATAGAACGGGGCAGTGGGATTAGTTTGGAGATTGATACATGGCTATGGGGAGAGAGCGGGGCTGTGGGATTAGTTTGGGGACTGATACAGGACTATGGGGAGAGAGCAGGGCAGTGGGATTAGTTTGGGGATTGATGCAGGTCTATGGTGAGAGAGCGGGGCAGTGAGATTAGTTTGGGGATTGATACAGGGCTATGGGGAGAGAGCGGGGCAGTGGGATTAGTTTGGGGATTGATACAGGACTATGGGGAGAGAGCGGGGCAGTGGGATTAGTTTCTGGATTGATACAGGGCTATGGGGAGAGAGCGGGGCAGTAGGATTAGTTTGGGGATTAATACAGGACTATGGGGGAGAGCGGGGCAGTGGGATTAGTTTGGGGATTGATACAGGACTGTGGGGAGAGAGCGGGGCAGTGGGATTAGTTTCTGGATTGATACAGGGCTATGGGGAGAGACCGGCACAGTGGGATTAGTTTATGGATTGATACAGGGCTATGGGGAGAGAGCAAGGCAGTGGGATTAGTTTGGGGTTTGATACAGGACTGTGGGGAGAGAGCGGGGCAGTAGGATTAGTTTGGAGATTGATACAGGACTATGGGGAGAGAGCGGGGCAGAGGGATTAGTTTGGGGCTTGACACAGGACTATGGGGAGAGAGCGAGGCATTGGGATTAGTTTGGGGATTGATACAGGAATATGGGGAGAGAGTGGGGCAGAGGGATTAGTTTGGGGATTGATACAGGACTATGGGGAGAGAGCAGGACAGTGGGATTAGTTTGGGGATTGATATAGGGGTATGGGGAGAGAGCGGGGCAGTGGCATTAATTTGGAGATTGATACATGGCTATGGGGATAGAACGGGGCAGTGGGATTAGTTTGGAGATTGATTCATGGCTATGGGGAGAGAGCGGGGCTGTGGAATTAGTTTGGGGATTGATACAGGACTATGGGGAGAGAGCGGGGCAGTGGGATTAGTTTGGGGATTGATACAGGACTATGGGGAGAGAGTGGGGCAATGGGATTAGTTTGGGGATTGATACAGGACTACGGGGAGAGAGCAGGGCAGTGGGATTAGTTTGGGGATTGACAGAGGACTATGGGGAGAGAGCGAGGCAGTGGGATTAGTTTGGGATTGAGCAATGACTATGGGGAGAGAGCGTGGCAGTGGGATTAGTTTGGGGATTGATACAGGACTATGGGGAGAGAGTGGGGCAGTGGGATTAGTTTGGGGATTGATACAGGGCTATGGGGAGAGAGTGGGGTAGTGGGATTAGTTTGGGGATTGATACGGGCTATGGGGAGAGAGCGGGGCAGTGGGATTAGTTTGGGGATTGATACAGGACTATGGGGAGAGAGCGAGGCAGTGGGATTAGTTTGGGATTGAGCAAGGACTATGGGGAGAGAGCGGGGCAGTGGGATTAGTTTGGGGATTGATACAGGACTATGGGGAGAGAGCGGGGCAGTGGGATTAGTTTGGGGATTGATACAGGACTATGGGGAGAGAGCGAGGCAGTGGGATTAGTTTGCCGTTTGATACAGAACTATGAGGAGAGAGCGGGGCAGTGGGATTAGTTTGGGGATTAATACAGGGCTATGGGGAGAGAGCGGGGCAGTGGGATTAGTTTGGGGATTGATACAGGACTGTGGGTAGAGAGCGGAGAAGTGGAATTAGTTTGGGGATTGATACAGGGCTATGGGGAGAGAGCGGGGCAGTGGGATTAGTTTGGGGATTGATACAGGACTATAGGGAGAGAGCGGGGCAGTGGGATTCGTTTGGGGATTGAAACAGGACCATGGGGAGAGAGTGAGGCAGTGGGATTGGTTTGGGGATTGATACAGGACGATGGGGAGAGAGCGGGGCAGTGGGATTAGTTTGGGGATTGATACAGGGGTATGGGGAGAGAGCGGGGCAGTGGCATTAGTTTGGAGATTAATACATGGCTATGGGGATAGAACGGGGCAGTGGGATTAGTTTGGAGATTGATACATGGCTATGGGGAGAGAGCGGGGCTGTGGGATTAGTTTGGGGACTGATACAGGACTATGGGGAGAGAGCGGGGCAGTGGGATTAGTTTGGGTTTGATGCAGGTCTATGGTGAGAGAGCGGGGCAGTGAGATTAGTTTGGGGATTGATACAGGGCTATGGGGAGAGAGCGGGGCAGTGGGATTAGTTTGGGGATTGATACAGGACTATGGGGAGAGAGCGGGGCAGTGGGATTAGTTTCTGGATTGATACAGGGCTATGGGGAGAGAGCGGGGCAGTAGGATTAGTTTGGGGATTAATACAGGACTATGGGGGAGAGCGGGGCAGTGGGATTAGTTTGGGGATTGATACAGGACTATGGGGAGAGAGCGGGGCAGTGGGATTAGTTTCTGCATTGATACAGGGCTATGGGGAGAGACCGGCGCAGTGGGATTAGTTTATGGATTGATACAGGGCTATGGGGAGAGAGCAAGGCAGTGGGATTAGTTTGGGGTTTGATACAGGACTGTGGGAAGAGAGCGGGGCAGTAGGATTAGTTTGGAGATTGATTCAGGGCTATGCGGAGAGAGCGGGGCAGTGGGATTAGTTTGGGGATTCATACAGGACTATGGTGTGAGAGCGGGGCAGTGGGATTAGTTTGGGGATTGATACAGGACTATGGGGAGAGAGCGGGGCAGTGGGATTAGTTTGGGGATTAATACTGAGCTATGGTGAGAGAGCGGGCCAGTGGGATTAGTTTGGAGATTGATACAGGACTATGGGGAGAGAGCGGGGCACTGGGATTAGTTTGGAGATTGATACAGGACTATGGGGAGAGAGCGAGGCAGTGGGATTAGTTTGTGGATTGATACAGAACTATGGGGAGAGAGCGGGGCAGTGGGATTAGTTTGGGGATTGAGACAGGGCTATGGGGAGAGAGCGGGGCAGTGGGATTAGTTTGGAGATTTATACATGGCTATGGGGAGAGAGCGGGGCAGTGGGATTAGTTTGGGGATTGATACAGGACTATGGGAAGAGATCGGGGCAGTGGGATGAGTTTGGAGATTGATACAGGCTATGGGGAGAGAGCGGGGCACTGGGATTAGTTTGTGGATTGATACAGGGCTATGGGGAGAGAGCGGGGCAGTGGAATTATTTTGGGGTTTGATACAGGACTATGGGTAGGGAACGATGCAGTGGGATTAGTTTGGGGATTGATACAGGACTATGGGGAGAGAGTGGGGCAGTGGGATTAGTATGGAGATTGAAACAGGGCTATGGGGAGAGAGCAGGGCAGTGGGATTAGTTTGGGGATTGTTACAGGACTATGGGGAGAGAGCGGGGCAGTGGGATTAGTTTGGGATTGATTCAGGACTATGGGGAGAGAGCAGGGCAGTGGGATTAGTTTGGGGATTGATACAGGGCTATAGGGAGAGAGCGGGGCAGTGGGATTAGTTTGGGGATTGATACAGGACTATGGGGAGAGAGCGGGGCAGTGGGATTAGTTTGGGGATTGATACAGGACTATGGGGAGAGAACGGGGCAGTGGGATTAGATTGGGGATTGATACAGGACTATGGGGATAGAGCGGGGCAGTGGGATTAGTTTGTTGATTGCGACAAGACTATGCGGAGTGAGCGGGGCAGTGGGATAAGTTTGGGGATTGATACAGGACTATGGGGAGAGAGCGGGAAAGTGGGATTAGTTTGAAGATTGATACAGGACGATGGGGAGAGAGCGGGGCAGTGGGATTAATTTGGAGATTGATACAGGACTATGGGGAGAGAGCGGGGCAGTGGGATTAGTTTGGGGATTGATACAGGACTGTGGGGAGAGAGTGGGGCAGTGGGATTAGTTTGGGGATTGATACAGGACTATGGGGAGAGAGGAGGGCAGTGGGATTAGTTTGGGGATTGACACAGGACTATGGGGAGAGAGCGAGGCAGTGGGATTAGTATGGGATTGAGCAATGACTATGGGGAGAGAGCGGGGCAGTGGGATTAGTTTGGGGATTGATACCGGACTATGGAGACAGAGTGGGGCAGTGGGATAAGTTTGGGGATTGATACAGGGCTATGGGGAGAGAGTGGGGTAGTGGGATTAGTTTGGGGATTGATGCGGGCTATGGGGAGAGAGCGGGGCAGTGGGTTTAGTTTGGGGATTGATACAGGACTATGGGGAGAGAGCGAGGCAGTGGGATTAGTTTGGGATTGAGCAACGACTATGGGGAGAGAGCGGGGCAGTGGGATTAGTTTGGGGATTGATACAGGACTATGGGGAGAGAGCGGGGCAGTGGGATTAGTTTGGGGATTGATACAGGACTATGGGGAGAGAGCGAGGCAGTGGGATTAGTTTGTGGATTGATACAGGACTATGGGAAGAGAGCGGGGCAGTGGGATGAGTTTGGAGATTGATACAGGCTATGGGGAGAGAGCGGGGCAGTGGGATTAGTTTGTGGATTGATACAGGGCTATGGGTAGGGAACGATGCAGTGGGATTATTTTTTGGATTGCTCCAGGACTATGGGGAGAGAGTGGGGCAGTGGGATTAGTATGGAGATTGATACAGGGCTATGGGGAGAGAGCAGGGCAGTGGGATTAGTTTGGGGATTGATACAGGACTATGGGGAGAGAGCGGGGCAGTGGGATTAGTTTGGGATTGATACAGGCCTATGGGGATAGAGCGGGGCAGTGGGATTAGTTTGGGGATTGATACAGGGCTATAGGGAGAGAGCGGGGCAGTGGAATTAGTTTGGGGATTGATATAGGACTATGGGGAGAGAGCGGGACAGTGGGATTAGTTTGGAGATTGATACAGGACTATGGGGAGAGAGCGGGGCAGTAGGATTAGTTTGGGGATTAATACAGGGCTATGGGGAATGAGCGGGGCAGTGGGATTAGTTTGGGGATTTGTTCAGGACTATGGGGGAGAGCGGGGCAGTGGGATTAGTTTGGGGATTGATACAGGACTATGGGGAGAGAGCGGGGCAGTGGGATTAGTTTCTGGATTGATACAGGGCTCTGGGGAGAGAGCGGGGCAGTGGGATTAGTTTATGGATTGATACAGGGCTATGGGGGGAGAGATGGCAGTGGGATTAGTTTGGGGATTGATACAGGACTATGGGGAGAGAGCGGGGCAGTGGGATTAGTTTGGGGATTGATACAGGACTATGGGGAGAGAGCGAGGCAGTGGGATTAGTTTGTGGATTGATACAGAACTATGGGGAGAGAGCGGGGCAGTGGGATTAGTTTGGGGATTGATACAGGGCTATGGGGAGAGAGCGGGGCAGTGGTATTAGTTTGGAGATTTATACATGGCTATGGGGAGGGAGCGGGGCAGTGGGATTAGTTTGGGGATTGATACAGGACTATGGGAAGAGATCGTGGCAGTGGGATGAGTTTGGAGATTGATACAGGCTATGGTGAGAGAGCGGGGCAGTGGGATTAGTTTGTGGATTGAAACAGGGCTATGGGGAGAGAGCGGGGCAGTGGGATTAGTTTGGGATTGATTCAGGACTATGGGGAGAGAGCGGGGCAGTGGGATTAGTTTGGGGATTGATACAGGGCTATAGGGAGAGGGCGGGGCAGTGGAATTAGTTTGGGGATTGATATAGGACTATGGGGAGAGAGCGGGACAGTGGGATTAGTTTGGAGATTGATACAGGACTATGGCGAGAGAGCAGGGCAGGAGGATTAGTTTGGGGATTAATACAGGGCTACGGGGAATGAGCGGGGCAGAGGGATTAGTTTGGGGATTTATTCAGGACTATGGGGGAGAGCGGGGCAGTGGGAATAGTTTGGGGATTGAAACAGGACTATGGGGAGAGAGCGGGGCAGTGGGATTAGTTTCTGGATTGATACAGGGCTCTGGGGATAGAGCGGGGCAGTTGGATTAGTTTATGGATTGATACAGGGCTATGGGGAGAGAGCGGGGCAGTGGGATTAGTTTGGGGTTTGATACAGGACTATGGGGAGAGAGCGGGGCAGCAGGATTAGTTTGGAGATTGATTCATGGCTATGGGGAGAGAGCGGGGCAGTGGGATTAGTTTGGGGATTGATACAGGACTATGGTGTGAGAGCGGGGCAGTGGGATTAGTTTGGGGATTGATACAGGACTATGGGGAGAGAGCGGGGCAGTGGGATTAGTTTGGGGATTAATACTGAGCTATGGTGAGAGAGCGGGCCAGTGGGATTAGTTTGGAGATTGATACAGGACTATGGGGAGAGAGCGGGGCACTGGGATTAGTTTGGAGATTGATACAGGACTATGGGTAGAGAGCGGGGCAGAGGGATTAGTTTGGGGCTTGACACAGGACTATGGGGAGAAAGCGAGGCATTGGGATTAGTTTGGGGATTGATACAGGAATATGGGGAGAGAGTGGGGCAGAGGGATTAGTTTGGGGATTGATACAGGACTATGGGGAGAGAGCAGGACAGTGGCATTAGTTTGGGGATTGATATAGGGGTATGGGGAGAGAGCGGGGCAGTGGGATTAATTTGGAGATTGATACATGGCTATGGGGATAGAACGGGGCAGTGGGATTAGTTTGGAGATTGATTCATGGCTATGGGGAAAGAGCGGGGCTGTGGAATTAGTTTGGGGATTGATACAGGACTATGGGGAGAGAGCGGGGCAGTGGGATTAGTTTGGGGATTGCTACAGGACTATGGGGAGAGAGTGGGTCAGTGGGATTAGTTTGGGGATTGATACAGGACTACGGGGAGAGAGCAGGGCAGTGGGATTAGTTTGGGGATTGACAGAGGACTATGGGGAGAGAGCGAGGCAGTGGGATTAGTTTGGGATGGAGCAATGACTATGGGGAGAGAGCGTGGCAGTGGGATTAGTTTGGGGATTGATACAGGACGATGGGGAGAGAGTGGGGCAGTGGGATTAGTTTGGGGATTGATACAGGGCTATGGGGAGAGAGTGGGGTAGTGGGATTAGTTTGGGGATTGATACGGGCAATGGGGAGAGAGCGGGGCAGTGCGATTAGTTTGGGGATTGATACAGGACTATGGTGTGAGAGCGGGGCAGTGGGATTAGTTTGGGGATTGATACAGGACTATGGAGAGAGAGCGGGGCAGTGGCATTAGTTTGGAGATTAATACATGGCTATGGGGATAGAACGGCGCAGTGGGATTAGTTTGGAGATTGATACATGGCTATGGGGAGAGAGCGGGGCTGTGGGATTAGTTTGGGGACTGATACAGGACTATGGAGAGAGAGCGGGGCAGTGGGATTAGTTTGGGGATTGATGCAGGTCTATGGTGAGAGAGCGGGGCAGTGAGATTAGTTTGGGGATTGATACAGGGCTATGGGGAGAGAGCGGGGCAGTGGGATTAGTTTGGGGATTGATACAGGACTTTGGGGAGAGAGCGGGGCAGTGGGATTAGTTTCTGGATTGATACAGGGCTATGGGGAGAGAGCGGGGCAGTAGGATTAGTTTGGGGATTGATACAGGACTATGGGGAGAGAGCGGGGCAGTGGGATTAGTTTCTGGATTGATACAGGACTATGGGGAGAGAGCGGGGCAGTGGGATTAGTTTCTGGATTGATACAGGACTATGGGGGAGAGCGGGGCAGTGGGATTAGTTTGGGGATTGAAACAGGACTATGGGGAGAGAGCGGGGCAGTGGGATTAGTTTCTGGATTGATACAGGGCTCTGGGGATAGAGCGGGGCAGTGGGATTAGTTTATGGATTGATACAGGGCTATTGGGAGAGAGCGGGGCAGTGGGATTAGTTTGGGGTTTTATACAGGACTATGCGGAGAGAGCGGGGCAGCAGGATTAGTTTGGAGATTGATTCATGGCTATGGGGAGAGAGCGGGGCAGTGGGATTAGTTTGGGGATTGATACAGGACTATGGTGTGAGAGCGGGGCAGTGGGATTAGTTTGGGGATTGACACAGGACTATGGGGAGAGAGCGGGGCAGTGGGATTAGTTTGGGGATTAATACAGGGCTATGGGGAATGAGCGGGGCAGTGGGATTAGTTTGGGGATTTGTTCAGGACTATGGGGGAGAGCGGGGCAGTGGGATTAGTTTGGGGATTGATACAGGGCTATGGGGAGAGAGCGGGGCAGTGGGATTAGTTTCTGGATTGATACAGGGCTCTGGGGAGAGAGCGGGGCAGTGGGATTAGTTTATGGATTGATACAGGGCTATGGGGGGAGAGATGGCAGTGGGATTAGTTTGGGGATTGATACAGGACTATGGGGAGAGAGCGGGGCAGTGGGATTAGTTTGGGGATTGATACAGGACTATGGGGAGAGAGCGAGGCAGTGGGATTAGTTTGTGGATTGATACAGAACTATGGCGAGAGAGCGGGGCAGTGGGATTAGTTTGGGGATTGATACAGGGCTATGGGGAGAGAGCGGGGCAGTGGTATTAGTTTGGAGATTTATACATGGCTATGGGGAGAGAGAGGGGCAGTGGGATTAGTTTGGGGATTGATACAGGACTATGGGAAGAGACCGGGGCAGTGGGATGAGTTTGGAGATTGATACAGGCTATGGGGAGAGAGCGGGACAGTGGGATTAGTTTGTGGATTGAAACAGGGCTATGGGGAGAGAGCGGTGCAGTGGGATTAGTTTGGGATTGATTCAGGACTATGGGGAGAGAGCGGGGCAGTGGGATTAGTTTGGGGATTGATACAGGGCTATAGGGAGAGGGCGGGGCAGTGGAATTAGTTTGGGGATTGATATAGGACTATGGGGAGAGAGCGGGACAGTGGGATTAGTTTGGAGATTGATACAGGACTATGGCGAGAGAGCAGGGCAGGAGGATTAGTTTGGGGATTAATACAGGGCTACGGGGAATGAGCGGGGCAGAGGGATTAGTTTGGGGCTTTATTCAGAACTATGGGGGAGAGCGGGGCAGTGGGAATAGTTTGGGGATTGAAACAGGACTATGGGGAGAGAGCGGCGCAGTGGGATTAGTTTCTGGTTTGATACAGGGCTCTGGGGATAGAGCGGGGCAGTTGGATTAGTTTGGGGATTGATACAGGACTATGGGGAGAGAGCGAGGCAGTGGGATTAGTTTGCGGATTGATACAGAACTATGAGGAGAGAGCGGGGCAGTGGGATTAGTTTGGGGATTAATACAGGGCTATGGGGAGAGAGCGGGGCAGTGGGATTAGTTTGGGGATTGATACAGGACTGTGGGTAGAGAGCGGAGAAGTGGAATTAGTTTGGGGATTGATACAGGGCTATGGGGAGAGAGCGGGGCAGTGGGATTAGTTTGGGGATTGATACAGGACTATGGGGAGAGAGCGGGGCAGTGGGATTCGTTTGGGGATTGAAACAGGACCATGGGGAGAGAGTGAGGCAGTGGGATTGGTTTGGGGATTGATACAGGACGATGGGGAGAGAGCGGGGCAGTGGGATTAGTTTGGGGATTGATACAGGGGTATGGGGAGAGAGCGGGGCAGTGGCATTAGTTTGGAGATTAATACATGGCTATGGGGATAGAACGGGGCAGTGGGATTAGTTTGGAGATTGATACATGGCTATGGGGAGAGAGCGGGGCTGTGGGATTAGTTTGGGGACTGATACAGGACTATGGGGAGAGAGCGGGGCAGTGGGATTAGTTTGGGGATTGATGCAGGTCTATGGTGAGAGAGCGGGGCAGTGAGATTAGTTTGGGGATTGATACAGGACTATGGGGGAGAGCGGGGCAGTGGGATTAGTTTGGGGATTGATACAGGACTGTGGGGAGAGAGCGGGGCAGTGGGATTAGTTTCTGGATTGATACAGGGCTATGGGGAGAGAGCGGGGCAGTAGGATTAGTTTGGGGATTAATACAGGACTATGGGGGAGAGCGGGGCAGTGGGATTAGTTTGGGGATTGATACAGGACTGTGGGGAGAGAGCGGGGCAGTGGGATTAGTTTCTGGATTGATACAGGGCTATGGGGAGAGACCGGCGCAGTGGGATTAGTTTATGGATTGATACAGGGCTATGGGGAGAGAGCAAGGCAGTGGGATTAGTTTGGGGTTTGATACAGGAATGTGGGGAGAGAGCGGGGCAGTAGGATTAGTTTGGAGATTGATACAGGACTATGGGGAGAGAGCGGGGCAGAGGGATTAGTTTGGGGCTTGACACAGGACTATGGGGAGAGAGCGAGGCATTGGGATTAGTTTGGGGATTGATACAGGAATATGGGGAGAGATTTGGGCAGAGGGATTAGTTTGGGGATTGATACAGGACTATGGGGAGAGAGCAGGACAGTGGGATTAGTTTGGGGATTGATATAGGGGTATGGGGAGAGAGCGGGGCAGTGGGATTAATTTGGAGATTGATACATGGCTATGGGGATAGAACGGGGCAGTGGGATTAGTTTGGAGATTGATTCATGGCTATGGGGAGAGAGCGGGGCTGTGGAATTAGTTTGGGGATTGATACAGGACTATGGGGAGAGAGCGGGGCAGTGGGATTAGTTTGGGGATTGATACAGGACTATGGGGAGAGAGTGGGGCAATGGGATTAGTTTGGGGATTGATACAGGACTACGGGGAGAGAGCAGGGCAGTGGGATTAGTTTGGGGATTGACAGAGGACTATGGGGAGAGAGCGAGGCAGTGGGATTAGTTTGGGATTGAGCAATGACTATGGGGAGAGAGCGTGGCAGTGGGATTAGTTTGGGGATTGATACAGGACTATGGGGAGAGAGTGGGGCAGTGGGATTAGTTTGGGGATTGATACAGGGCTATGGGGAGAGAGTGGGGTAGTGGGATTAGTTTGGGGATTGATACGGGCTATGGGGAGAGAGCGGGGCAGTGGGATTAGTTTGGGGATTGATACAGGACTATGGGGAGAGAGCGAGGCATTGGGATTAGTTTGGGATTGAGCAAGGACTATGGGGAGAGAGCGGGGCAGTGGGATTAGTTTGGGTATTAATACAGGACTATGGGGAGAGAGCGGGGCAGTGGGATTAGTTTGGGGATTGATACAGGACTATGGGGAGAGAGCGAGGCAGTGGGATTGGTTTGCGGATTGATACAGAACTATGAGGAGAGAGCGGGGCAGTGGGATTAGTTTGGGGATTAATACAGGGCTATGGGGAGAGAGCGGGGCAGTGGGATTAGTTTGGGGATTGATACAGGACTGTGGGTAGAGAGCGGAGAAGTGGAATTAGTTTGGGGATTGATACAGGGCTATGGGGAGAGAGCGGGGCAGTGGGATTAGTTTGGGGATTGATACAGGACTATGGGGAGAGAGCGGGGCAGTGGGATTCGTTTGGGGATTGAAACAGGACCATGGGGAGAGAGTGAGGCAGTGGGATTGGTTTGGGGATTGATACAGGACGATGGGGAGAGAGCGGGGCAGTGGGATTAGTTTGGGGATTGATACAGGGGTATGGGGAGAGAGCGGGGCAGTGGCATTAGTTTGGAGATTAATACATGGCTATGGGGATAGAACGGGGCAGTGGGATTAGTTTGGAGATTGATACATGGCTATGGGGAGAGAGCGGGGCTGTGGGATTAGTTTGGGGACTGATACAGGACTATGGGGAGAGAGCGGGGCAGTGGGATTAGTTTGGAGATTGATGCAGGTCTATGGTGAGAGAGCGGGGCAGTGAGATTAGTTTGGGGATTGATACAGGGCTATGGGGAGAGAGCGGGGCAGTGGGATTAGTTTGGGGATTGATACAGGACTATGGGGAGAGAGCGGGGCAGTGGGATTAGTTTCTGGATTGATACAGGGCTATGGGGAGAGAGCGGGGCAGTAGGATTAGTTTGGGGATTAATACAGGACTATGGGGGAGAGCGGGGCAGTGGGATTAGTTTGGGGATTGATACAGGACTATGGGGAGAGAGCGGGGCAGTGGGATTAGTTTCTGCATTGATACAGGGCTATGGGGAGAGACCGGCGCAGTGGGATTAGTTTATGGATTGATACAGGGCTATGGGGAGAGAGCAAGGCAGTGGGATTAGTTTGGGGTTTGATACAGGACTGTGGGGAGAGAGCGGGGCAGTAGGATTAGTTTGGAGATTGATTCAGGGCTATGCGGAGAGAGCGGGGCAGTGGGATTAGTTTGGGGATTCATACAGGACTATGGTGTGAGAGCGGGGCAGTGGGATTAGTTTGGGGATTGATACAGGACTATGGGGAGAGAGCGGGGCAGTGGGATTAGTTTGGGGATTAATACTGAGCTATGGTGAGAGAGCGGGCCAGTGGGATTAGTTTGGAGATTGATACAGGACTATGGGGAGAGAGCGGGGCACTGGGATTAGTTTGGAGATTGATACAGGACTATGGGGAGAGAGCGAGGCAGTGGGATTAGTTTGTGGATTGATACAGAACTATGGGGAGAGAGCGGGGCAGTGGGATTAGTTTGGGGATTGAGACAGGGCTATGGGGAGAGAGCGGGGCAGTGGGATTAGTTTGGAGATTTATACATGGCTATGGGGAGAGAGCGGGGCAGTGGGATTAGTTTGGGGATTGATACAGGACTATGGGAAGAGATCGGGGCAGTGGGATGAGTTTGGAGATTGATACAGGCTATGGGGAGAGAGCGGGGCACTGGGATTAGTTTGTGGATTGATACAGGGCTATGGGGAGAGAGCGGGGCAGTGGAATTATTTTGGGGTTTGATACAGGACTATGGGTAGGGAACGATGCAGTGGGATTAGTTTGGGGATTGATACAGGACTATGGGGAGAGAGTGGGGCAGTGGGATTAGTATGGAGATTGAAACAGGGCTATGGGGAGAGAGCAGGGCAGTGGGATTAGTTTGGGGATTGATACAGGACTATGGGGAGAGAGCGGGGCAGTGGGATTAGTTTGGGATTGATTCAGGACTATGGGGAGAGAGCAGGGCAGTGGGATTAGTTTGGGGATTGATACAGGGCTATAGGGAGAGAGCGGGGCAGTGGGATTAGTTTGGGGATTGATACAGGACTATGGGGAGAGAGCGGGGCAGTGGGATTAGTTTGGGGATTGATACAGGACTATGGGGAGAGAACGGGGCAGTGGGATTAGATTGGGGATTGATACAGGACTATGGGGAGAGAGCGGGGCAGTGGGATTAGTTTGTTGATTGCGACAAGACTATGCGGAGTGAGCGGGGCAGTGGGATAAGTTTGGGGATTGATACAGGACTATGGGGAGAGAGCGGGAAAGTGGGATTAGTTTGAAGATTGATACAGGACGATGGGGAGAGAGCGGGGCAGTGGGATTAGTATGGAGATTGATACAGGACTATGTGGAGAGAGCGGGGCTGTGGGATTAGTTTGGGGATTGATACAGGAATATGGGGAGAGAGCGGGGCAGTGGGATTAATTTGGAGATTGATACAGGACTATGGGGAGAGAGCGGGGCAGTGGGATTAGTTTGGGGATTGATACAGGACTGTGGGGAGAGAGTGGGGCAGTGGGATTAGTTTGGGGATTGATACAGGACTATGGGGAGAGAGGAGGGCAGTGGGATTAGTTTGGGGATTGACACAGGACTATGGGGAGAGAGCGAGGCAGTGGGATTAGTATGGGATTGAGCAATGACTATGGGGAGAGAGCGGGGCAGTGGGATTAGTTTGGGGATTGATACCGGACTATGGAGACAGAGTGGGGCAGTGGGATAAGTTTGGGGATTGATACAGGGCTATGGGGAGAGAGTGGGGTAGTGGGATTAGTTTGGGGATTGATGCGGGCTATGGGGAGAGAGCGGGGCAGTGGGTTTAGTTTGGGGATTGATACAGGACTATGGGGAGAGAGCGAGGCAGTGGGATTAGTTTGGGATTGAGCAACGACTATGGGGAGAGAGCGGGGCAGTGGGATTAGTTTGGGGATTGATACAGGACTATGGGGAGAGAGCGGGGCAGTGGGATTAGTTTGGGGATTGATACAGGACTATGGGGAGAGAGCGAGGCAGTGGGATTAGTTTGTGGATTGATACAGGACTATGGGAAGAGAGCGGGGCAGTGGGATGAGTTTGGAGATTGATACAGGCTATGGGGAGAGAGCGGGGCAGTGGGATTAGTTTGTGGATTGATACAGGGCTATGGGTAGGGAACGATGCAGTGGGATTATTTTTTGGATTGCTCCAGGACTATGGGGAGAGAGTGGGGCAGTGGGATTAGTATGGAGATTGATACAGGGCTATGGGGAGAGAGCAGGGCAGTGGGATTAGTTTGGGGATTGATACAGGACTATGGGGAGAGAGCGGGGCAGTGGGATTAGTTTGGGATTGATACAGGACTATGGGGAGAGAGCGGGGCAGTGGGATTAGTTTGGGGATTGATACAGGGCTATAGGGAGAGAGCGGGGCAGTGGAATTAGTTTGGGGATTGATATAGGACTATGGGGAGAGAGCGGGACAGTGGGATTAGTTTGGAGATTGATACAGGACTATGGGGAGAGAGCGGGGCAGTAGGATTAGTTTGGGGATTAATACAGGGCTATGGGGAATGAGCGGGGCAGTGGGATTAGTTTGGGGATTTGTTCAGGACTATGGGGGAGAGCGGGGCAGTGGGATTAGTTTGGGGATTGATACAGGACTATGGGGAGAGAGCGGGGCAGTGGGATTAGTTTCTGGATTGATACAGGGCTCTGGGGAGAGAGCGGGGCAGTGGGATTAGTTTATGGATTGATACAGGGCTATGGGGGGAGAGATGGCAGTGGGATTAGTTTGGGGATTGATACAGGACTATGGGGAGAGAGCGGGGCAGTGGGATTAGTTTGGGGATTGATACAGGACTATGGGGAGAGAGCGAGGCAGTGGGATTAGTTTGTGGATTGATACAGAACTATGGGGAGAGAGCGGGGCAGTGGGATTAGTTTGGGGATGGATACAGGGCTATGGGGAGAGAGCGGGGCAGTGGTATTAGTTTGGAGATTTATACATGGCTATGGGGAGGGAGCGGGGCAGTGGGATTAGTTTGGGGATTGATACAGGACTATGGGAAGAGATCGTGGCAGTGGGATGAGTTTGGAGATTGATACAGGCTATGGTGAGAGAGCGGGGCAGTGGGATTAGTTTGTGGATTGAAACAGGGCTATGGGGAGAGAGCGGGGCAGTGGGATTAGTTTGGGATTGATTCAGGACTATGGGGAGAGAGCGGGGCAGTGGGATTAGTTTGGGGATTGATACAGGGCTATAGGGAGAGGGCGGGGCAGTGGAATTAGTTTGGGGATTGATATAGGACTATGGGGAGAGAGCGGGACAGTGGGATTAGTTTGGAGATTGATACAGGACTATGGCGAGAGAGCAGGGCAGGAGGATTAGTTTGGGGATTAATACAGGGCTACGGGGAATGAGCGGGGCAGAGGGATTAGTTTGGGGATTTATTCAGGACTATGGGGGAGAGCGGGGCAGTGGGAATAGTTTGGGGATTGAAACAGGACTATGGGGAGAGAGCGGGGCAGTGGGATTAGTTTCTGGATTGATACAGGGCTCTGGGGATAGAGCGGGGCAGTTGGATTAGTTTATGGATTGATACAGGGCTATGGGGAGAGAGCGGAGCAGTGGGATTAGTTTGGGGTTTGATACAGGACTATGGGGAGAGAGCGGGGCAGCAGGATTAGTTTGGAGATTGATTCATGGCTATGGGGAGAGAGCGGGGCAGTGGGATTAGTTTGGGGATTGATACAGGACTATGGTGTGAGAGCGGGGCAGTGGGATTAGTTTGGGGATTGATACAGGACTATGGGGAGAGAGCGGGGCAGTGGGATTAGTTTGGGGATTAATACTGAGCTATGGTGAGAGAGCGGGCCAGTGGGATTAGTTTGGAGATTGATACAGGACTATGGGGAGAGAGCGGGGCACTGGGATTAGTTTGGAGATTGATACAGGACTATGGGTAGAGAGCGGGGCAGAGGGATTAGTTTGGGGCTTGACACAGGACTATGGGGAGAGAGCGAGGCATTGGGATTAGTTTGGGGATTGATACAGGAATATGGGGAGAGAGTGGGGCAGAGGGATTAGTTTGTGGATTGATACAGGACTATGGGGAGAGAGCAGGACAGTGGCATTAGTTTGGGGATTGATATAGGGGTATGGGGAGAGAGCGGGGCAGTGGGATTAATTTGGAGATTGATACATGGCTATGGGGATAGAACGGGGCAGTGGGATTAGTTTGGAGATTGATTCATGGCTATGGGGAGAGAGCGGGGCTGTGGAATTAGTTTGGGGATTGATACAGGACTATGGGGAGAGAGCGGGGCAGTGGGATTAGTTTGGGGATTGCTACAGGACTATGGGGAGAGAGTGGGTCAGTGGGATTAGTTTGGGGATTGATACAGGACTACGGGGAGAGAGCAGGGCAGTGGGATTAGTTTGGGGATTGACAGAGGACTATGGGGAGAGAGCGAGGCAGTGGGATTAGTTTGGGATTGAGCAATGACTATGGGGAGAGAGCGTGGCAGTGGGATTAGTTTGGGGATTGATACAGGACGATGGGGAGAGAGTGGGGCAGTGGGATTAGTTTGGGGATTGATACAGGGCTATGGGGAGAGAGCGGGGCAGTGGCATTAGTTTGGAGATTAATACATGGCTATGGGGATAGAACGGCGCAGTGGGATTAGTTTGGAGATTGATACATGGCTATGGGGAGAGAGCGGGGCTGTGGGATTAGTTTGGGGACTGATACAGGACTATGGAGAGAGAGCGGGGCAGTGGGATTAGTTTGGGGATTGATGCAGGTCTATGGTGAGAGAGCGGGGCAGTGAGATTAGTTTGGGGATTGATACAGGGCTATGGGGAGAGAGCGGGGCAGTGGGATTAGTTTGGGGATTGATACAGGACTTTGGGGAGAGAGCGGGGCAGTGGGATTAGTTTCTGGATTGATACAGGGCTATGGGGAGAGAGCGGGGCAGTGGGATTAGTTTGGGGATTGATACAGGACTATGGGGAGAGAGCGGGGCAGTGGCATTAGTTTGGAGATTAATACATGGCTATGGGGATAGAACGGCGCAGTGGGATTAGTTTGGAGATTGATACATGGCTATGGGGAGAGAGCGGGGCTGTGGGATTAGTTTGGGGACTGATACAGGACTATGGAGAGAGAGCGGGGCAGTGGGATTAGTTTGGGGATTGATGCAGGTCTATGGTGAGAGAGCGGGGCAGTGAGATTAGTTTGGGGATTGATACAGGGCTATGGGGAGAGAGCGGGGCAGTGGGATTAGTTTGGGGATTGATACAGGACTTTGGGGAGAGAGCGGGGCAGTGGGATTAGTTTCTGGATTGATACAGGGCTATGGGGAGAGAGCGGGGCAGTAGGATTAGTTTGGGGATTAATACAGGACTATGGGGGAGAGCGGGGCAGTGGGATTAGTTTGGGGATTGATACAGGACTATGGGGAGAGAGCGGGGCAGTGGGATTAGTTTCTGGATTGATACAGGACTATGGGGAGAGAGCGGGGCAGTGGGATTAGTTTCTGGATTGATACAGGACTATGGGGGAGAGCGGGGCAGTGGGATTAGTTTGGGGATTGAAACAGGACTATGGGGAGAGAGCGGGGCAGTGGGATTAGTTTCTGGATTGATACAGGGCTCTGGGGATAGAGCGGGGCAGTTGGATTAGTTTATGGATTGATACAGGGCTATTGGGAGAGAGCGGGGCAGTGGGATTAGTTTGGGGTTTTATACAGGACTATGGGGAGAGAGCGGGGCAGCAGGATTAGTTTGGAGATTGATTCATGGCTATGGGGAGAGAGCGGGGCAGTGGGATTAGTTTGGGGATTGATACAGGACTATGGTGTGAGAGCGGGGCAGTGGGATTAGTTTGGGGATTGATACAGGACTATGGGGAGAGAGCGGGGCAGTGGGATTAGTTTGGGGATTAATACAGGGCTATGGGGAATGAGCGGGGCAGTGGGATTAGTTTGGGGATTTGTTCAGGACTATGGGGGAGAGCGGGGCAGTGGGATTAGTTTGGGGATTGATACAGGACTATGGGGAGAGAGCGGGGCAGTGGGATTAGTTTCTGGATTGATACAGGGCTCTGGGGAGAGAGCGGGGCAGTGGGATTAGTTTATGGATTGATACAGGGCTATGGGGGGAGAGATGGCAGTGGGATTAGTTTGGGGATTGATACAGGACTATGGGGAGAGAGCGGGGCAGTGGGATTAGTTTGGGGATTGATACAGGACTATGGGGAGAGAGCGAGGCAGTGGGATTAGTTTGTGGATTGATACAGAACTATGGGGAGAGAGCGGGGCAGTGGGATTAGTTTGGGGATTGATACAGGGCTATGGGGAGAGAGCGGGGCAGTGGTATTAGTTTGGAGATTTATACATGGCTATGGGGAGAGAGCGGGGCAGTGGGATTAGTTTGGGGATTGATACAGGACTATGGGAAGAGACCGGGGCAGTGGGATGAGTTTGGAGATTGATACAGGCTATGGGGAGAGAGCGGGACAGTGGGATTAGTTTGTGGATTGAAACAGGGCTATGGGGAGAGAGCGGTGCAGTGGGATTAGTTTGGGATTGATTCAGGACTATGGGGAGAGAGCGGGGCAGTGGGATTAGTTTGGGGATTGATACAGGGCTATAGGGAGAGGGCGGGGCAGTGGAATTAGTTTGGGGATTGATATAGGACTATGGGGAGAGAGCGGGACAGTGGGATTAGTTTGGAGATTGATACAGGACTATGGCGAGAGAGCAGGGCAGGAGGATTAGTTTGGGGATTAATACAGGGCTACGGGGAATGAGCGGGGCAGAGGGATTAGTTTGGGGCTTTATTCAGGACTATGGGGGAGAGCGGGGCAGTGGGAATAGTTTGGGGATTGAAACAGGACTATGGGGAGAGAGCGGCGCAATGGGATTAGTTTCTGGTTTGATACAGGGCTCTGGGGATAGAGCGGGGCAGTTGGATTAGTTTATGGATTGATACAGGGCTATGGGGAGAGAGCGGGGCAGTGGGATTAGTTTGGGGTTTGATACAGGACTATGGGGAGAGAGCGGGGCAGCAGGATTAGTTTGGAGATTGATTCATGGCTATGGGGAGAGAGCGGGGCAGTGGGATTAGTTTGGGGATTGATACAGGACTATGGTGTGAGAGCGGGGCAGTGGGATTAGTTTGGGGATTGATACAGGACTATGGGGAGAGAGCGGGGCAGTGGGATTAGTTTGCGGATTAATACTGAGCTATGGTGAGAGAGCGGGCCAGTGGGATTAGTTTGGAGATTGATACAGGACTATGGGGAGAGAGCGGGGCACTGGGATTAGTTTGGAGATTGATACAGGACTATGGGTAGAGAGCGGGGCAGAGGGATTAGTTTGGGGCTTGACACAGGACTATGGGGAGAGAGCGAGGCATTGGGATTAGTTTGGGGATTGATACAGGAATATGGGGAGAGAGTGGGGCAGAGGGATTAGTTTGGGGATTGATACAGGACTATGGGGAGAGAGCAGGACAGTGGCATTAGTTTGGGGATTGATATAGGGGTATGGGGAGAGAGCGGGGCAGTGGGATTAATTTGGAGATTGATACATGGCTATGGGGATAGAACGGGGCAGTGGGATTAGTTTGGAGATTGATTCATGGCTATGGGGAGAGAGCGGGGCTGTGGAATTAGTTTGGGGATTGATACAGGACTATGGGGAGAGAGCGGGGCAGTGGGATTAGTTTGGGGATTGATACAGGACTATGGGGAGAGAGTGGGGCAGTGGGATTAGTTTGGGGATTGATACAGGACTACGGGGAGAGAGCAGGGCAGTGGGATTAGTTTGGGGATTGACAGAGGACTATGGGGAGAGAGCGAGGCAGTGGGATTAGTTTGGAATTGAGCAATGACTATGGGGAGAGAGCGTGGCAGTGGGATTAGTTTGGGGATTGATACAGGACGATGGGGAGAGAGTGGGGCAGTGGGATTAGTTTGGGGATTGATACAGGGCTATGGGGAGAGAGTGGGGTAGTGGGATTAGTTTGGGGATTGATACGGGCAATGGGGAGAGAGCGGGGCAGTGGGATTAGTTTGGGGATTGATACAGGACTATGGTGTGAGAGCGGGGCAGTGGGATTAGTTTGGGGATTGATACAGGACTATGGGGAGAGAGCGGGGCAGTGGCATTAGTTTGGAGATTAATACATGGCTATGGGGATAGAACGGGGCAGTGGGATTAGTTTGGAGATTGATACATGGCTATGGGGAGAGAGCGGGGCTGTGGGATTAGTTTGGGGACTGATACAGGGCTATGGGGAGAGAGCGGGGCAGTGGGATTAGTTTGGAGATTGATACATGGCTATGGGGAGAGAGCGGGGCTGTGGGATTAGTTTGGGGACTGATACAGGACTATGGAGAGAGAGCGGGGCAGTGGGATTAGTTTGGAGATTGATGCAGGTCTATGGTGAGAGAGCGGGGCAGTGAGATTAGTTTGGGGATTGATACAGGGCTATGGGGAGAGAGCGGGGCAGTGGGATTAGTTTGGGGATTGATACAGGACTTTGGGGAGAGAGCGGGGCAGTGGGATTAGTTTCTGGATTGATACAGGGCTATGGGGAGAGAGCGGGGCAGTAGGATTAGTTTGGGGATTAATACAGGACTATGGGGGAGAGCGGGGCAGTGGGATTAGTTTGGGGATTGATACAGGACTATGGGGAGAGAGCGGGGCAGTGGGATTAGTTTCTGGATTGATACAGGACGATGGGGAGAGAGCGGGGCAGTGGGATTAGTTTCTGGATTGATACAGGACTATGGGGGAGAGCGGGGCAGTGGGATTAGTTTGGGGATTGAAACAGGACTATGGGGAGAGAGCGGGGCAGTGGGATTAGTTTCTGGATTGATACAGGGCTCTGGGGATAGAGCGGGGCAGTTGGATTAGTTTATGGATTGATACAGGGCTATTGGGAGAGAGCGGGGCAGTGGGATTAGTTTGGGGTTTGATACAGGACTATGGGGAGAGAGCGGGGCAGCAGGATTAGTTTGGAGATTGATTCATGGCTATGGGGAGAGAGCGGGGCAGTGGGATTAGTTTTGGGATTGATACAGGACTATGGTGTGAGAGCGGGGCAGTGGGATTAGTTTGGGGATTGATACAGGACTATGGGGAGAGAGCGGGGCAGTGGGATTAGTTTGGGGATTAATACTGAGCTATGGTGAGAGAGCGGGCCAGTGGGATTAGTTTGGAGATTGATACAGGACTATGGGGAGAGAGCGGGGCACTGGGATTAGTTTGGAGATTGATAAAGGACTATGGGGATAGAACGGGGCAGTGGGATTAGTTTGGAGATTGATTCATGGCTATGGGGAGAGAGCGGGGCTGTGGAATTAGTTTGGGGATTGATACAGGACTATGGGGAGAGAGCGGGGCAGTGGGATTAGTTTGGGGATTGATACAGGACTATGGGGAGAGAGTGGGGCAGTGGGATTAGTTTGGGGATTGATACAGGACTACGGGGAGAGAGCAGGGCAGTGGGATTAGTTTGGGGATTGACAGAGGGCTATGGGGAAAGAGCGAGGCAGTGGGATTAGTTTGGGATTGAGCAATGACTATGGGGAGAGAGCGTGGCAGTGGGATTAGTTTGGGGATTGATACAGGACGATGGGGAGAGAGTGGGGCAGTGGGATTAGTTTGGGGATTGATACAGGGCTATGGGGAGAGAGTGGGGTAGTGGGATTAGTTTGGGGATTGATACGGGCTATGGGGAGAGTGCGGGGCAGTGGGATTAGTTTGGGGATTGATACAGGACTATGGGGAGAGAGCGAGGCAGTGGGATTAGTTTGGGATTGAGCAAGGACTATGGGGAGAGAGCGGGGCAGTGGGATTAGTTTGGGGATTGATACAGGACTATGGGGAGAGAGCGGGGCAGTGGGATTAGTTTGGGGATTGATACAGGACTATGGGGAGAGAGCGAGGCAGTGGGATTAGTTTGCGGATTGATACAGAACTATGAGGAGAGAGCGGGGCAGTGGGATTAGTTTGGGGATTAATACAGGGCTATGGGGAGAGAGCGGGGCAGTGGGATTAGTTTGGGGATTGATACAGGACTGTGGGTAGAGAGCGGAGTAGTGGAATTAGTTTGGGGATTGATACAGGGCTATGGGGAGAGAGCGGGGCAGTGGGATTAGTTTGGGGATTGATACAGGACTATGGGGAGAGAGCGGGGCTGTGGGATTCGTTTGGGGATTGAAACAGGACTATGGGGAGAGAGTGAGGCAGTGGGATTGGTTTGGGGATTGATACAGGACGATGGGGAGAGAGCGGGGCAGTGGGATTAGTTGGGGATTGATACAGGGGTATGGGGAGAGAGCGGGGCAGTGGCCTTAGTTTGGAGATTAATACATGGCTATGGGGATAGAACGGGGCAGTGGGATTAGTTTGGAGATTGATACAAGGCTATGGGGAGAGAGCGGGGCTGTGGGATTAGTTTGGGGACTGATACAGGACTATGGAGAGAGAGCGGGGCAGTGGGATTAGTTTGGGGATTGATGCAGGTCTATGGTGAGAGAGCGGGGCAGTGAGATTAGTTTGGGGATTGATACAGGGCTATGGGGAGAGAGCGGGGCAGTGGGATTAGTTTGGGGATTGATACAGGACTATGGGGAGAGAGCGGGGCAGTGGGATTAGTTTCTGGATTGATACAGGGCTATGGGGAGAGAGCGGGGCAGTAGGATTAGTTTGGGGATTAATACAGGACTATGGGGGAGAGCGGGGCAGTGGGATTAGTTTGGGGATTGATACAGGACTATGGGGAGAGAGCGGGGCAGTGGGATTAGTTTCTGGATTGATACAGGGCTATGGGGAGAGACCGGAGCAGTGGGATTAGTTTATGGATTGATACAGGGCTATGGGGAGAGAGCGGGGCAGTGGGATTAGTTTGTGTTTGATACAGGACTGTGGGGAGAGAGCGGGGCAGTAGGATTAGTTTGGAGATTGATATAGGGCTATGCGGAGAGAGCGGGGCAGTGGGATTAGTTTGGGGATTGATACAGGACTATGGTGTGAGAGCGGGGCAGTGGGATTAGTTTGGGGATTGATACAGGACTATGGGGAGAGAGCGGGGCAGTGGGATTAGTTTGCGGATTAATACTGAGCTATGGTGAGAGAGCGGGCCAGTGGGATTAGTTTGGAGATTGATACAGGACTATGGGGAGAGAGCGGCGCACTGGGATTAGTTTGGAGATTGATACAGGACTATGGGGAGGGAGCCGGGCAGAGGGATTAGTTTGGGGCTTGACACAGGACTATGGGGAGAGAGCGAGGCAGTGGGATTAGTTTGGGGATTGATACAGGAATATGGGGAGTGGGTGGGGCAGAGGGATTAGTTTGGGGATTGATACAGGACTATGAGGAGAGAGCAGGACAGTGGGATTAGTTTGGGGATTGATACATGGGTATGGGGAGAGAGCGGGGCAGTGGGATTAGTTTGGAGATTGATACATGGCGATGGGGAGAGAGCGGGGCTGTGGGATTAGTTTGGGGATTGATGCAGGACTATGGGGAGAGAGCGGGGCAGTGGGATTAGTTTGGGGATTGATGCAGGTCTATGGTGAGAGAGCGGGGCAGTGAGATTAGTTTGGGGTTTTATACTGCGCTATGGGGAGAGAGCGGGGCAGTGGGATTAGTTTGGGGATTGATACAGGACGATGGGGAGAGAGCGGGGCAGTAGGATTAGTTTGGGGATTGACACAGGACTATGGGGAGAGAGTGGGGCAGTGGGATTAGTTTGGAGATTGATACAGGACTCCGGGGAGAGAGCAGGGCAGTGGGATTAGTTTGGGGATTGACACAGGACTATGGGGAGAGAGCGAGGCAGTGGGATTAGTTTGGGATTGAGCAATGACTATGGGGAGAGAGCGTGGCAGTGGGATTAGTCTGGGGATTGATACAGGACTATGGGGAGAGAGTGGGGCAGTGGGATTAGTTTGGGGATTGATACAGGGCGATGGGGAGAGAGTGGGGTAGTGGGATTAGTTTGGGGATTGATACGGGCTATGGGGAGAGAGCGGGGCAGTGGGTTTAGTTTGGGGATTGATACTGGACTATGTGGAGAGAGCGAGGCAGTGGGATTAGTTTGGGGATTGATACAGGACTGTGGGGAGAGAGCGAGGCAGTGGGATTAGTTTGCGGATTGATACAAAACTATGAGGAGAGAGCGGGGCAGTGGGATTATTTTGGGGATTAATACAGGGCGATGGGGAGAGAGCGGGGCAGTGCGATTAGTTTGGGGATTGATACAGGACTGTGGGTAGAGAGCGGAGAAGTGGAATTAGTTTGGGGATTGATACAGGGCTATGAGGAGAGAGCGGGGCAGTGGGATTAGTTTGGGGATTGATACAGGACTATGGGGAGAGAGCGGGACAGAGGGATTAGTTTGGGGCTTGACACAGGACTATGGGGAGCGGGCGAGGCAGTGGGATTAGTTTGGAGATTGATACAGGAATATGGGGAGAGAGTAGGGCAGCGGGATTAGTTTGGGGTTTGATACAGGACTATGGGGAGAGAGCGGGACTGTGGGATTAGTTTGGGGATTGATACAGGGGTATGGGGAGAGAGCGGGGCAGTGGCATTAGTTTGGAGATTGATACATGGCTATGGGGATAGAACGGGGCAGTGGGATTAGTTTGGAGATTGATACATGGCTATGGGGAGAGAGCGGGGCTGTGGGATTAGTTTGGGGATTGATACAGGACTATAGGGAGAGAGCGGGGCAGTGGGATTAGTTTGGGGATTGATGCAGGTCTATGGTGAGAGAGCGAGGCAGTGAGATTAGTTTGGGGATTGATACAGGGCTATGGGGAGAGAGCGGGGTAGTGGGATTAGTTTGGGGATTGATACAGGACTATGGGGAGAGAGCGGGGCAGTGGAATTAGTTTGGGGATTGATAAAGGACTATGGGGAGAGAGTGGGGCAGTGGGATTAGTTTGGGGATTGATACAGGACTATGGGGAGAGAGCAGGGCAGTGGGATTAGTTTGGGGTTTGACACAGGAATATGGAGAGAGAGCGGGGCAGTGGGATTAGTTTGGGGATTCAGACAGGACTATGGGGAGAGAGTGGTGCAATGGGATTAGTTTGGGGATTGATACAGGGCTATGGGGAGAGACTGGGGTCGTGGGATTAGTTTGTGGATTGATATGGGCTATGGGGAGAGAGCGGGGCAGTGGGTTCAGTTTGGGGATTGATACAGGACTATGGGGAGAGATCGAGGCAGTGGGATTAGTTTGGGATTGAGCAAGGACTATGGGGAGAGACCGGGGCAGTGGGATTAGTTTGGGGATTGATACAGGAATATGGGGAGAGAGCGGTGCAGTGGGATTAGTTTGGGGATTGATACATGACTATGGGGAGAGAGCCAGGCAGTGGGATTAGTTTGTGGATTGATACAGAACTATGAGGAGAGAGCGGGGCAGTGGGATTAGTTTGGGGATTAATACAGGGCTATGGGGAGAGAGCGGGGCAGTGGGATTAGTTTGGGGATTGATACAGGACTGTGGGTAGAGAGCGGAGAAGGGGAATTAGTTTGGGGATTGATACATGACTATGGGGAGAGAGCCAGGCAGTGGGATTAGTTTGTGGATTGATACAGAACTATGAGGAGAGAGCGGGGCAGTGGGATTAGTTTGGGGATTGATACAGGACTATGGGGAGAGAGCGGGGCAGTGGGATTAGTTTGGGGATTGAAACAGGACTATGGGGAGAGAGTGAGGCAGTGGGATTGGTTTGGGGATTGATACAGGACTATGGGGAGAGAGCGGGGCAGTGGGATTAGTTTGGGGATTGATACAGGACTATGGTGTGAGAGCGGGGCAGTGGGATTAGTTTGGGGATTGATACAGGACTATGGCGAGAGAGCGGAGCAGTGGGATTAGTTTGGGGATTAATACTGAGCTATGGTGAGAGAGCGGGCCAGTGGGATTAGTTTGGAGATTGATACAGGACTATGGGGAGAGAGCGGGGCACTGGGATTAGTTTGGAGATTGATACAGGACTATGGGGAGAGAGCGGGGCAGAGGGATTAGTTTGGGGCTTGACACAGCACTATGGGGAGAGAGCGAGGCATTGGGATTAGTTTGGGGATTGATACAGGAATATGGGGAGAGAGTGGGGCAGAGGGATTAGTTTGGGGATTGATACAGGACTATGGGGAGAGAGCGGGGCAGTGGGATTAGTTTGGGGATTGATGCACATCTATGGGGAGAGAGCGGGGCAGTGAGATTAGTTTGGGGATTGATACAGGGCTATGGGGAGAGAGCGGGGCAGTGGGATTAGTTTGGGGAATGATACAGGACTATGGGGAGAGAGCGAGGCAGTGGGATTAGTTTGGGATTGAGCAAGGACTATGGGGAGAGAGCGGGGCAGTGGGATTAGTTTGGGGATTGATACAGGACTATGGGGAGAGAGCGGGGCAGTGGGATTAGTTTGGAGATTGATACAGGACTATGGGGAGAGAGCGGGACAGAGGGATTAGTTTGGGGCTTGACACAGGACTATGGGGAGAGGGCGAGGCAGTGGGATTAGTTTGGAGATTGATACAGGAATATGGGGAGAGAGTAGGGCAGCGGGATTAGTTTGGGGATTGATACAGGACTATGGGGAGAGAGCGGGACAGTGGGATTAGTTTGGGGATTGATACAGGGGTATGGGGAGAGAGCGGGGCAGTGGCATTAGTTTGGAGATTGATACATGGCTATGGGGATAGAACGGGGCAGTGGGATTAGTTTGGAGATTGATACATGGCTATGGGGAGAGAGCGGGGCTGTGGGATTAGTTTGGGGATTGATACAGGACTATAGGGAGAGAGCGGGGCAGTGGGATTAGTTTGGGGATTGATGCAGGTCTATGGTGAGAGAGCGGGGCAGTGAGATTAGTTTGGGGATTGATACAGGGCTATGGGGAGAGAGCGGGGTAGTGGGATTAGTTTGGGGATTGATACAGGTCTATGGGGAGAGAGCGGGGCAGTGGAATTAGTTTGGGGATTGATACAGGACTATGGGGAGAGAGTGGGGCAGTGGGATTAGTTTGGGGATTGATACAGGGCTATGGGGAGAGACTGGGGTCGTGGGATTAGTTTGTGGATTGATATGGGCTATGGGGAGAGAGCGGGGCAGTGGGTTCAGTTTGGGGATTGATACAGGACTATGGGGAGAGATCGAGGCAGTGGGATTAGTTTGGGATTGAGCAAGGACTATGGGGAGAGAGCGGGGCAGTGGGATTAGTTTGGGGATTGATACAGGAATATGGGGAGAGAGCGGTGCAGTGGGATTAGTTTGGGGATTGATACATGACTATGGGGAGAGAGCCAGGCAGTGGGATTAGTTTGTGGATTGATACAGAACTATGAGGAGAGAGCGGGGCAGTGGGATTAGTTTGGGGATTAATACAGGGCTATGGGGAGAGAGCGGGGCAGTGGGATTAGTTTGGGGATTGATACAGGACTGTGGGTAGAGAGCGGAGAAGTGGAATTAGTTTGGGGATTGATACAGGGCTATGGGTAGAGAGCGAGGCAGTGGGATTAGTTTGGGGATTGATACAGGACTATGGGGAGAGAGCGGGGCAGTGGGATTAGTTTGGGGATTGAAACAGGACTATGGGGAGAGAGTGAGGCAGTGGGATTGGTTTGGGGATTGATACAGGACTATGGGGGGAGAGCGGGGCAGTGGGATTAGTTTGGGGATTGATACAGGACTATGGTGTGAGAGCGGGGCAGTGGGATTAGTTTGGGGATTGATACAGGACTATGGCGAGAGAGCGGGGCAGTGGGATTAGTTTGGGGATTAATACTGAGCTATGGTGAGAGAGCGGGCCAGTGGGATTAGTTTGGAGATTGATACAGGACTATGGGGAGAGAGCGGGGCACTGGGATTAGTTTGGAGATTGATACAGGACTATGGGGAGAGAGCGGGGCAGAGGGATTAGTTTGGGGCTTGACACAGGACTATGGGGAGAGAGCGAGGCATTGGGATTAGTTTGGGGATTGATACAGGAATATGGGGAGAGAGTGGGGCAGAGGGATTAGTTTGGGGATTGATACAGGACTATGGGGAGAGTGCGGGGCAGTGGGATTAGTTTGGAGATTGATACATGGCTATGGGGATAGAACGGGGCAGTGGGATTAGTTTTGAGATTGATACATGGATATGGGGAGAGAGCGGGGCAGTGGGATTAGTTTGGGGATTGATGCACGTCTATGGGGAGAGAGCGGGGCAGTGAGATTAGTTTGGGGATTGATACAGGGCTATGGGGAGAGAGCGGGGCAGTGGGATTAGTTTGGGGATTGATACAGGACTATGGGGAGAGAGCGGGGCAGTGGGATTAGTTTGGGGATTGATACAGGACTATGGGGATAGAGTGGGGCAGTGGGATTAGTTTGGGGATTGATACAGGACGACGGGGAGAGAGCAGGGCAGTGGGATTAGTTTGGGGATTGACACAGGACTATGGGGAGAGAGCGAGGCAGTGGGATTAGTTTGGGATTGAGCAATGACTATGGGGAGAGAGCGTGGCAGTGGGATTAGTTTGGGGATTGATTCAGGAATATGGGGAGAGAGTGGGGCAGTGGGATTAGTTTGGGGATTGATACAGGGCTATGGGGAGAGAGTGGGGTAGTGGGATTAGTTTGGGGATTGATACGGGCTATGGGGAGAGAGCGGGTCAGTGGGATTAGTTTGGGGATTGATACAGGACTATGGGGAGAGAGCGAGGCAGTGGGATTAGTTTGGGATTGAGCAAGGACTATGGGGAGAGAGCGGGGCAGTGGGATTAGTTTGGGGATTTATACAGGACTATGGTGAGAGAGCGGGGCAGTGGGATTAGTTTGGGGATTGATACAGGACTATGGGGAGAGAGCGAGGCAGTGGGATTAGTTTGCGGATTGACACAGAACTATGAGGAGAGAGCGGGGCAGTGCGATTAGTTTGGGGATTAATACAGGGCTATGGGGAGAGAGCGTGGCAGTGGGATTAGTTTGGGGATTGATACAGGACTGTGGGCAGAGAGCGGAGAAGTGGAATTAGTTTGGGGATTGATACAGGGATATGGGGAGAGAGCGGGGCAGTGGGATTAGTTTGGGGATTGATACAGGACTATGGGGAGAGAGCGGGGCAGTGGGATTAGTTGGGGGATTGAAACAGGACTATGGGGAGAGAGTGAGGCAGTGGGATTGGTTTGGGGATTGATACAGGACTATGGGGAGAGAGCGGGGCAGTGGGATTAGTTTGGAGATTGATACAGGACTATGGGGAGAGAGCGGGGCAGAGGGATTAGTTTGGGGCTTGACACAGGACTATGGGGAGAGAGCGAGGAAGTGGGATTAGTTTGGGGATTAATACAGGAATATGGGGAGAGAGTGGGGCAGAGGGAGTAGTTTGGGGATTGATACAGGACTATGGGGAGAGAGCGGGACAGTGGGATTAGTTTGGGGATTGATACAGGGGTATGGGGAGAGAGCGGGGCAGTGGCATTAGTTTGGAGATTGATACATGGCTATGGGGATAGAACGGGGCAGTGGGATTAGTTTGGAGATTGATACATGGCTGTGGGGAGAGAGTCGGGCTGTGGGATTAGTTTGGGGACTGATACAGGACTATGGGGAGAGAGCGGGGCAGTGGGATTAGTTTGGGGATTGATGCAGTTCTATGGTGAGAGAGCGGGGCAGTGAGATTAGTTTGGGGATTGATACAGGGCTATGGGGAGAGAGCGGGGCAGTGGGATTAGTTTGGGGATTGATACAGGTCTATGGGGAGAGAGCGGGGCAGTGGGATTAGGTTCTGGATTGATACAGGGCTATGGGGAGAGAGCGGGGCAGTAGGATTAGTTTGGGGATTAATACAGGACTATGGGGGAGAGCGGGGCAGTGGGATTAGTTTGGGGATTGATACAGGACTATGGGGAGAGAGCGGGGCAGTGGGATTAGTTTCTGGATTGATACAGGGCTATGGGGAGAGACCGGCGCAGTGGGATTAGTTTATGGATTGATACAGGGCTATGGGGAGAGAGCGGGGCAGTGGGATTAGTTTGGGGTTTGATACAGGACTATGGGGAGAGAGCGGGGCAGTAGGATTAGTTTGGAGATTGATTCAGGGCTATGGGGAGAGAGCGGGGCAGTGGGATTAGTTTGGGGATTGATAAAGGACTATGGTGTGAGAGAGGGGCAGTTGGATTAGTTTGGGGATTGATACAGGACGATGGGGAGAGAGCGGGGCAGTGGGATTAGTTTGGGGATGAATACTGAGCTATGGTGAGAGAGCGGGCCAGTGGGATTAGTTTGGAGATTGATACAGGACTATGGGGAGAGAGCGGGGCACTGGGATTAGTTTGGAGATTGATACAGGACTATGGGTAGAGAGCAGGACAGTGGGATTAGTTTGGGGATTGATACAGGGGTATGGCGAGAGAGCGGGGCAGTGGGATTAGTTTGGAGATTGATACAAGGCTATGGGGATAGAACGGGGCAGTGGGATCAGTTTGGAGATTGATACATGGCTATGGGGAGAGAGCGGGGCTGTGGGATTAGTTTGGGGATTGATGCAGGTCTATGGGGAGAGAGCGGAGCAGTGAGATTAGTTTGGGGATTGAAACAGGACTATGGGGAGAGAGTGGGGCAGTGGGATTAGTTTGGGGATTGATACAGGACTACGGCGAGAGAGCAGGGTAGTGGGATTAGTTTGGGGATTGACACAGGACTATGGGGAGAGAGTGGGGCAGTGGGATTAGTTTGGGGATTGATACAGGATTACGGGGAGAGAGCAGGGCAGTGGGATTAGTTTGGGGATTGACACAGGACTATGGGGAGGCAGCGAGGCAGTGGGAGTAGTTTGGGTTTGAGCAATGACTATGGGGAGAGAGTGGGGCAGTGGGATTAGTTGGGGGATTGATACAGGGCTATGGGGAGAGAGTGGGGTAGTGGGATTTGTTTGGGGATTGATACGGGCTATGGGGAGAGAGCGGGGCAGTGGGATTAGTTTGGGGATTGATACAGGACTATGGGGAGAGAGCGAGGCAGTGGGATTAGTTTGGGATTGAGCAAGGACTACGGGGAGAGAGCGGGGCAGTGGGATTAGTTTGGGGATTGATACAGGACTATGGGGAGAGAGCGGGGCAGTGGGATTAGTTTGGGGATTGATACAGGACTATGGGGAGAGAGCGAGGCATTGGGATTACTTTGCGGATTGATACAGAACTATGAGGAGAGAGCGGGGCAGTGTGATTAGTTTGGGGATTAATACAGGGCTATGGGGAGAGAGCGGGGCAGTGGGATTAGTTTGGGGATTGATACAGGACTGTGGGTAGAGAGCGGAGAAGTAGAATTAGTTTGGGGATTGATACAGGGCTATGGGGAGAGAGCGGGGCAGTGGGATTAGTTTGGGGATTGATACAGGACTATGGGGAGAGAGGGGGGTAGTGGTATTAGTTTGGGGATTGAAACAGGACTATTGGGAGAGAGTGAGGCAGTGGGATTGGTTTGGGGATTGATACAGGATTATGGGGAGAGAGCGGGGCAGTGGGATTAGTTTGGAGATTGATACAGAACTATGGGGAGGGAGCGGGGCAGTGGGATTAGTTTGGGGATTGATACAGGACTGTGGGTAGAGAGCGGAGAAGTAGAATTAGTTTGGGGATTGATACAGGGCTATGGGGAGAGAGCGGGGCAGTGGGATTAGTTTGGGGATTGATACAGGACTATGGGGAGAGAGGGGGGTAGTGGTATTAGTTTGGGGATTGAAACAGGACTATTGGGAGAGAGTGAGGCAGTGGGATTGGTTTGGGGATTGATACAGGATTATGGGGAGAGAGCGGGGCAGTGGGATTAGTTTGGAGATTGATACAGAACTATGGGGAGGGAGCGGGGCAGAGGGATTAGTTTGGGGCTTGACACAGGACTATGGGGAGAGAGCGAGGAAGTGGGATTAGTTTGGGGATTAATACAGGAATATGGGGAGAGAGTGGGGCAGAGGAGTAGTTTGGGGATTGATACAGGACTATGGGGAGAGAGCGGGACAGTGGGATTAGTTTGGGGATTGATACAGGGGTATGGGGAGAGAGCGGGGCAGTGGCATTAGTTTGGAGATTGATACATGGCTATGGGGATATAACGGGGTAGTGGGATTAGTTTGGAGATTGATACATGGCGATGGGGAGAGAGCGAGGCTGTGGGATTAGTTTGGGGACTGATACAGGACTATGGGGAGAGAGCGGGGCAGTGGGATTAGTTTGGGCATTGATGCAGGTCTATGGTGAGAGAGCGGGGCAGTGAGATTAGTTTGGGGATTGATACAGGGCTATGGGGAGAGAGCGGGGCAGTGGGATTAGTTTGGGGATTGATACAGGACTATGGGGAGAGAGCGGGGCAGTGGGATTAGTTTCTGGATTGATACAGGGCTATGGGGAGAGAGCGGGGCAGTAGGATTAGTTTGGGGATTAATACAGGACTATGGGGGAGAGCGGGGCAGTGGAATTAGTTTGGGGATTGATACAGGACTATGGGGAGAGAGTGGGGCAGTGGGATTAGTTTGGGGATTGATACAGGACTACGGGGAGAGAGCAGGGCAGTGGGATTAGTTTGGGGATTGACACAGGACTATGGGGAGAGAGCGAGGCAGTGGGATTAGTTTGGGATCGAGCAATGACTATGGGGAGAGAGCGTGGCAGTGGGATTAGTTTGGGGATTGATACAGGACTATGGGGAGGGAGCGGGGCAGTGGGATTATTTTGGGGATTGATACAGGACTATGGGGAGAGAGCGAGGCAGTGGGATTAGTTTGGGGATTGAAACAGGACTATGGGGAGAGAGTGGGGCAGTGGGATTAGTTTGGGGATTGATACAGGACTACGGGGAGAGAGCAGGGCAGTGGGATTAGTTTGGGGATTGACACAGGACTATGGGGAGAGAGCGAGGCAGTGGGATTAGTTTGGGATCGAGCAATGACTATGGGGAGAGAGCGTGGCAGTGGGATTAGTTTGGGGATTGATACAGGACTATGGGGAGGGAGCGGGGCAGTGGGATTAGTTTGGGGATTGATACAGGACTATGGGGAGAGAGCGAGGCAGTGGGATTAGTTTGGGGATTGATACAGGACTATGGGGAGAGAGCGAGGCAGTGGGATTAGTTTGCGGATTGATACAGAACAATGAGGAGAGAGCGGGGCAGTGGGATTAGTTTGGGGATTAATACAGGGCTATGGGGAGAGAGCGGGGCAGTGGGATTAGTTTGGGGATTGATACAGGACTGTGGGTGGAGAGTGGAGAAGTGGAATTAGTTTGGGGATTGATACAGGGCTATGGGGAGAGAGCGGGGCAGTGGGATTAGTTTGGGGATTGAAACAGGTCTATGGGGAGAGAGCGGGGCAGTGGGATTAGTTTGGAGATTGATACAGGACTATGGGTTGAGAGCGGGGCGGAGGGATTAGTTTGGGGCTTGACACAGGACTATGGGGAGAGAGCGAGGCAGTGGGATTAGTTTGGAGATTGATACAGGAATATGGGGAGAGAGTAGGGCAGCGGGATTAGTTTGGGGATTGATACAGGACTATGGGGAGAGAGCGGAACAGTGGGATTAGTTTGGAGATTGATACATGGCTATGGGGATAGAACGGGGCAGTGGGATTAGTTTGGGGATTGATACAGGGGTATGGGGAGAGAGCGGGGCAGTGGGATTAGTTTCGAGATTGATACATGGCTATGGGGATAGAACGGGGCAGTGGGATTAGTTTGGAGATTGATACAGGACTATGGGGAGAGAGCGGGGCAGTGGGATTAGTTTGGGGATTCATACAGGACTATGGGGAGAGAGTGGGGCAATGGGATTAGTTTGGGGATTGATACAGGGCTATGGGGAGAGAGTGGGGTAGTGGGATTAGTTTGTGGATTGATACGGGCTATGGGGAGAGAGCGGGGCAGTGGGTTCAGTTTGGGGATTCATACAGGACTATGGGGAGAGAGCGAGGCAGTGGGATTAGTTTGGGATTGAGCAAGGACTATGGGGAGAGAGCGGGGCAGTGGGATTAGTTTGGGGATTGATACAGGACTATGGGGAGAGAGCGGGGCAGTGGGATTAGTTTGGGGATTGATACAGGACTATGGGGAGAGAGCGAGGCAGTGGGATTAGTTTGTGGATTGATACAGAACTATGAGGAGAGAGCGGGGCAGTGGGATTAGTTTGGGGATTAATACAGGGCTGTGGGTAGAGAGCGGAGAAGTGGAATTAGTTTGGGGATTGATACAGGGCTATGGGTAGAGAGCGAGGCAGTGGGATTAGTTTGGGGATTGATACAGGACTATGGGGAGAGAGCGGGGCAGTGCGATTAGTTTGGGGATTGAAACAGGACTATGGGGAGAGAGTGAGGCAGTGGGATTGGTTTAGGGATTGATACAGGACTATGGGGAGAGAGCGGGGCAGTGGGATTAGTTTTGGGATTGATACAGGACTATGAGGAGAGAGCGGGGCAGTGGGATTAGTTTGGAGATTGATACAGGACTATGGGGAGAGAGCGGGCAGTGCGATTAGTTTGGGGATTGATACAGGACTATGGGGAGATAGCGGGGCAGTGGGATTAGTTTGGGGATTGATACAGGACTATGGGGAGAGAGCGGGGCAGTGGGATTAGTTTGGGGATTGATACAGGACTATGGGGAGAGAGTGGGGCAGTGGGATTAGTTTGAGGATTGACACAGGACTATGGGGAGAGAGCAGGGCAGTGGGATTAGTTTGGGGCTTGACACAGGACTATGGGGAGAGAGCGAGGCAGTGGGATTAGTTTGGAGATTGATACAGTAATATGGGGAGAGAGTAGGGCAGCGGGATTAGTTTGGGGATTGATACATGGCTATGGGGAGAGAGCGGGGCTGTGGGATTAGTTTGGGGATTGATACAGGACTATAGGGAGAGAGCGGGGCAGTGGGATTAGTTTGGGGATTGATGCAGGTCTATGGTGAGAGAGCGGGGCTGTGAGATTAGTTTGGGGATTGATACAGGGCTATGGGGAGAGAGCGGGGCAGTGGGATTAGTTTGGGGATTGATACAGGACTATGGGGAGAGAGCGGGGCAGTGGGATTAGTTTGGGGATTGATAAAGGACTATGGGGAGAGAGTGGGGCAATCGGATTAGTTTGGGGATTGATACAGGACTACGGGGAGAGAGCAAGGCAGTGGGATTAGTTTGGGGATTGACAGAGGACTATGTGGAGAGAGCGAGGCAGTGGGATTAGTTTGGGATTGAACAAGGACTATGGGGAGAAAGCGGGGCAGTGGGATTAGTTTGGGGATTCATACAGGACTATGGGGAGAGAGTGGGGCAATGGGATTAGTTTGGGGATTGATACAGGGCTATGGGGAGAGAGTGGGGTAGTGGGATTAGTTTGTGGAATGATACGGGCTATGGGGAGAGAGCGGGGTAGTGGGTTCAGTTTGGGAATTGATACAGGACTATGGGGAGAGAGCGAGGCAGTGGGATTAGTTTGGGATTGAGCAAGGCCTATGGGGAGAGAGCTGGGCAGTGGGATTAGTTTGGGGATTGATACAGGACTATCGGGAGAGAGCGGGGCAGTGGGATTAGTTTGGGGATTGATACAGGACTATGGGGAGAGAGCGAGGCAGTGGGATTAGTTTGTGGATTGATACAGAACTATGAGGAGAGAGCGGGGCAGTGGGATTAGTTTGGGGATTAATACAGGGCTATGGGGAGAGAGCGGGGCAGTGGGATTAGTTTGGGGATTGATACAGGACTGTGGATAGAGAGCGGAGAAGTGGAATTAGTTTGGGGATTGATACAGGGCTTTGGGTAGAGAGCGAGGCAGTGGGATTAGTTTGGGGATTGATACAGGACTATGGGGAGAGAGCGGGGCAGTGGGATTAGTTTGGGGATTGATACAGGACTATGGGGAGAGAGTGAGGCAGTGGGATTGGTTTGGGGATTGATACAGGACTATGGGGAGAGAGCGGGGCAGCGGGATTAGTTTGGGGATTGATACAGGACTATGAGGAGAGAGCGGGGCAGTGGGATTAGTTTGGAGATTGATACAGGACTATGGGGAGAGAGCGGGCAGTGCGATTAGTTTGGGGATTGATACAGGACTATGGGGAGATAGCGGGGCAGTGGGATTAGTTTGGGGATTGATACAGGACTGTGGGTAGAGAGCGGAGAAGTGGAATTAGTTTGGGGATTGATACAGGGCTATGTGGAGAGAGCGGGGCAGTGGGATTAGTTTGGGGATTGATGCAGGACTATGGGGAGAGAGCGGGGCAGTGGGATTAGTTTGGGGATTGAAACAGGACTATGGGGAGAGAGCGAGGCAGTGGGATTAGTTTGCGGATTGATACAGAACAATGAGGAGAGAGCGGGGCAGTGGGATTATTTTGGGGATTAATACAGGGCTATGGGGAGAGAGCGGGGCAGTGGGATTAGTTTGGGGATTGATACAGGACTGTGGGTGGAGAGTGGAGAAGTGGAATTAGTTTGGGGATTGATACAGGGCTATGGGGAGAGAGCGGGGCAGTGGGATTAGTTTGGGGATTGAAACAGGTCTATGGGGAGAGAGCGGGGCAGTGGGATTAGTTTGGAGATTGATACAGGACTATGGGGAGAGAGCGGGGCGGAGGGATTAGTTTGGGGCTTGACACAGGACTATGGGGACAGAGCGAGGCAGTGGGATTAGTTTGGAGATTGATACAGGAATATGGGGAGAGAGTAGGGCAGCGGGATTAGTTTGGGGATTGATACAGGACTATGGGGAGAGAGCGGGACAGTGGGATTAGTTTGGAGATTGATACATGGCTATGGGGATAGAACGGGGCAGTGGGATTAGTTTGGGGATTGATACAGGGGTATGGGGAGAGAGCGGGGCAGTGGGATTAGTTTGGAGATTGATACAGGGCTATGGGGATAGAACGGGGCAGTGGGATTAGTTTGGAGATTGATACAGGACTATGGGGAGAGAGCGGGGCAGTGGGATTAGTTTGGGGATTCATACAGGACTGTGGGGAGAGAGTGGGGCAATGGGATTAGTTTGGGGATTGATACAGGGCTATGGGGAGAGAGTGGGGTAGTGGGATTAGTTTGTGGATTGATACGGGCTATGGGGAGAGTGCGGGGCAGTGGGTTCAGTTTGGGGATTCATACAGGATTATGGGGAGAGAGCGAGGCAGTGGGATTAGATTAGGATTGAGCAAGGACTATGGGGAGAGAGCGGGGCAGTGGGATTAGTTTGGGGATTGATACAGGACTATGGGGAGAGAGCGGGGCAGTGGGATTAGTTTGGGGATTGATACAGGACTATGGGGAGAGAGCGAGGCAGTGGGATTAGTTTGTGGATTGATACAGAACTATGAGGAGAGAGCGTGGCAGTGGGATTAGTTTGGGGATTAATACAGGGCTGTGGGTAGAGAGCGGAGAAGTGGAATTAGTTTGGGGATTGATACAGGGCTATGGGTAGAGAGCGAGGCAGTGGGATTAGTTTGGGGATTGATACAGGACTATGGGGAGAGAGCGGGGCAGTGCGATTAGTTTGGGGATTGAAACAGGACTATGGGGAGAGAGTGAGGCAGTGGGATTGGTTTAGGGATTGATACAGGACTATGGGGAGAGAGCTGGGCAGTGGGATTAGTTTGGGGATTGATACAGGACTATGAGGAGAGAGCGGGGCAGTGGGATTAGTTTGGAGATTGATACAGGACTATGGGGAGAGAGCGGGCAGTGCGATTAGTTTGGGGATTGATACAGGACTATGGGGAGATAGCGGGGCAGTGGGATTAGTTTGGGGATTGATACAGGACTATGGGGAGAGAGCGGGGCAGTGGGATTAGTTTGGGGATTGATACAGGACTATGGGGAGAGAGTGGGGCAGTGGGATTAGTTTGAGGATTGACACAGGACTATGGGGAGAGAGCAGGGCAGTGGGATTAGTTTGGGGCTTGACACAGGACTATGGGGAGAGAGCGAGGCAGTGGGATTAGTTTGGAGATTGATACAGTAATATGGGGAGAGAGTAGGGCAGCGGGATTAGTTTGGAGATTGATACATAGCTATGGGGAGAGAGCGGGGCTGTGAGATTAGTTTGGGGATTGATACAGGACTATAGGGAGAGAGCGGGGCAGTGGGATTAGTTTGGGGATTGATGCAGGTCTATGGTGAGAGAGCGGGGCAGTGAGATTAGTTTGGGGATTGATACAGGGCTATGGGGAGAGAGCGGGGCAGTGGGATTAGTTTGGGGATTGATACAGGACTATGGGGAGAGAGCGGGGCAGTGGGATTAGTTAGGGGATTGATAAAGGACTATGGGGAGAGAGTGGGGCAGTCGGATTAGTTTGGGGATTGATACAGGACTACGGGGAGAGAGCAAGGCAGTGGGATTAGTTTCGGGATTGACAGAGGACTATGTGGAGAGAGCGAGGCAGTGGGATTAGTTTGGGATTGAGCAAGGACTATGGGGAGAAAGCGGGGCAGTGGGATTAGTTTGGGGATTCATACAGGACTATGGGGAGAGAGTGGGGCAATGGGATTAGTTTGGGGATTGATACAGGGCTATGGGGAGAGAGTGGGGTAGTGGGATTAGTTTGTGGATTGATACGGGCTATGGGGAGAGAGCGGGGCAGTGGGTTCAGTTTGGGAATTAATACAGGACTATGGGGAGAGAGCGAGGCAGTGGGATTAGTTTGGGATTGAGCAAGGCCTATGGGGAGAGAGCTGGGCAGTGGGATTAGTTTGGGGATTGATACAGGACTATCGGGAGAGAGCGGGGCAGTGGGATTAGTTTGGGGATTGATACAGGACTATGGGGAGAGAGCGAGGCAGTGGGATTAGTTTGTGGATTGATACAGAACTATGAGGAGAGAGCGGGGCATTGGGATTAGTTTGGGGATTAATACAGGGCTATGGGGAGAGAGCGGGGCAGTGGGATTAGTTTGGGGATTGATACAGGACTGTGGGTAGAGAGCGGAGAAGTGGAATCAGTTTGGGGATTGATACAGGGCTATGGGTAGAGAGCGAGGCAGTGGGATTAGTTTGGGGATTGATACAGGACTATGGGGAGAGAGCGGGGCAGTGGGATTAGTTTGGGGATTGATACAGGACTATGGGGAGAGAGTGAGGCAGTGGGATTGGTTTAGGGATTGATACAGGACTATGGGGAGAGAGCGGGGCAGTGGGATTAGTTTGGGGATTGATACAGGACTATGAGGAGAGAGCGGGGCAGTGGGATTAGTTTGGAGATTGATACAGGACTATGGGGAGAGAGCGGGCAGTGCGATTAGTTTGGGGATTGATACAGGACTATGGGGAGATAGCGGGGCAGTGGGATTAGTTTGGGGATTGATACAGGACTATGGGGAGAGAGCGGGGCAGTGGGATTAGTTTGGGGATTGATACAGGACTATGGGGAGAGAGTGGGGCAGTGGGATTAGTTTGAGGATTGACACAGGACTATGGGGAGAGAGCAGGGCAGTGGGATTAGTTTGGGGCTTGACACAGGACTATGGGGTGAGAGCGAGGCAGTGGGATTAGTTTGGAGATTGATACAGTAATATGGGGAGAGAGTAGGGCAGCGGGATTAGTTTGGGGATTGATACATGGCTATAGGGAGAGAGCGGGGCTGTGGGATTAGTTTGGGGATTGATACAGGACTATAGGGAGAGAGCGGGGCAGTGGGATTAGTTTGGGGATTGATGCAGGTCTATGGTGAGAGAGCGGGGCAGTGAGATTAGTTTGGGGATTGATACAGGGCTATGGGGAGAGAGCGGGGCAGTGGGATTAGTTTGGGGATTGATACAGGACTATGGGGAGAGAGCGGGGCAGTGGGATTAGTTTAGGGATTGATAAAGGACTATGGGGAGAGAGTGGGGCAGTCGGATTAGTTTGGGGATTGATACAGGACAACGGGGAGAGAGCAAGGCAGTGGGATTAGTTTGGGGATTGACAGAGGACTATGTGGAGAGAGCGAGGCAGTGGGATTAGTTTGGGGATTGATACAGGACTACGGGGAGAGAGCAAGGCAGTGGGATTAGTTTGGGGATTGACAGAGGACTATGTGGAGAGAGCGAGGCAGTGGGATTAGTTTGGGATTGAGCAAGGACTATGGGGAGAAAGCGGGGCAGTGGGATTAGTTTGGGGATTCATACAGGACTATGGGGAGAGAGTGGGGCAATGGGATTAGTTTGAGGATTGATACAGGGCTATGGGGAGAGAGTGGGGTAGTGGGATTAGTTTGTGGATTGATACGGGCTATGGGTAGAGAGCGAGGCAGTGGGATTAGTTTGGGGATTGATACAGGACTATGGGGAGAGAGCGGGGCAGTGCGATTAGTTTGGGGATTGAAACAGGACTATGGGGAGAGAGTGAGGCAGTGGGATTGGTTTAGGGATTGATACAGGACTATGGGGAGAGAGCTGGGCAGTGGGATTAGTTTGGGGATTGATACAGGACTATGAGGAGAGAGCGGGGCAGTGGGATTAGTTTGGAGATTGATACAGGACTATGGGGAGAGAGCGGGCAGTGCGATTAGTTTGGGGATTGATACAGGACTATGGGGAGATAGCGGGGCAGTGGGATTAGTTTGGGGATTGATACAGGACTATGGGGAGAGAGCGGGGCAGTGGGATTAGTTTGGGGATTGATACAGGACTATGGGGAGAGAGTGGGGCAGTGGGATTAGTTTGAGGATTGACACAGGACTATGGGGAGAGAGCAGGGCAGTGGGATTAGTTTGGGGCTTGACACAGGACTATGGGGAGAGAGCGAGGCAGTGGGATTAGTTTGGAGATTGATACAGTAATATGGGGAGAGAGTAGGGCAGCGGGATTAGTTTGGAGATTGATACATAGCTATGGGGAGAGAGCGGGGCTGTGAGATTAGTTTGGGGATTGATACAGGACTATAGGGAGAGAGCGGGGCAGTGGGATTAGTTTGGGGATTGATGCAGGTCTATGGTGAGAGAGCGGGGCAGTGAGATTAGTTTGGGGATTGATACAGGGCTATGGGGAGAGAGCGGGGCAGTGGGATTAGTTTGGGGATTGATACAGGACTATGGGGAGAGAGCGGGGCAGTGGGATTAGTTAGGGGATTGATAAAGGACTATGGGGAGAGAGTGGGGCAGTCGGATTAGTTTGGGGATTGATACAGGACTACGGGGAGAGAGCAAGGCAGTGGGATTAGTTTCGGGATTGACAGAGGACTATGTGGAGAGAGCGAGGCAGTGGGATTAGTTTGGGATTGAGCAAGGACTATGGGGAGAAAGCGGGGCAGTGGGATTAGTTTGGGGATTCATACAGGACTATGGGGAGAGAGTGGGGCAATGGGATTAGTTTGGGGATTGATACAGGGCTATGGGGAGAGAGTGGGGTAGTGGGATTAGTTTGTGGATTGATACGGGCTATGGGGAGAGAGCGGGGCAGTGGGTTCAGTTTGGGAATTAATACAGGACTATGGGGAGAGAGCGAGGCAGTGGGATTAGTTTGGGATTGAGCAAGGCCTATGGGGAGAGAGCTGGGCAGTGGGATTAGTTTGGGGATTGATACAGGACTATCGGGAGAGAGCGGGGCAGTGGGATTAGTTTGGGGATTGATACAGGACTATGGGGAGAGAGCGAGGCAGTGGGATTAGTTTGTGGATTGATACAGAACTATGAGGAGAGAGCGGGGCATTGGGATTAGTTTGGGGATTAATACAGGGCTATGGGGAGAGAGCGGGGCAGTGGGATTAGTTTGGGGATTGATACAGGACTGTGGGTAGAGAGCGGAGATGTGGAATTAGTTTGGGGATTGATACAGGGCTATGGGTAGAGAGCGAGGCAGTGGGATTAGTTTGGGGATTGATACAGGACTATGGGGAGAGAGCGGGGCAGTGGGATTAGTTTGGGGATTGATACAGGACTATGGGGAGAGAGTGAGGCAGTGGGATTGGTTTAGGGATTGATACAGGACTATGGGGAGAGAGCGGGGCAGTGGGATTAGTTTGGGGATTGATACAGGACTATGAGGAGAGAGCGGGGCAGTGGGATTAGTTTGGAGATTGATACAGGACTATGGGGAGAGAGCGGGCAGTGCGATTAGTTTGGGGATTGATACAGGACTATGGGGAGATAGCGGGGCAGTGGGATTAGTTTGGGGATTGATACAGGACTATGGGGAGAGAGCGGGGCAGTGGGATTAGTTTGGGGATTGATACAGGACTATGGGGAGAGAGTGGGGCAGTGGGATTAGTTTGAGGATTGACACAGGACTATGGGGAGAGAGCAGGGCAGTGGGATTAGTTTGGGGCTTGACACAGGACTATGGGGTGAGAGCGAGGCAGTGGGATTAGTTTGGAGATTGATACAGTAATATGGGGAGAGAGTAGGGCAGCGGGATTAGTTTGGGGATTGATACATGGCTATAGGGAGAGAGCGGGGCTGTGGGATTAGTTTGGGGATTGATACAGGACTATAGGGAGAGAGCGGGGCAGTGGGATTAGTTTGGGGATTGATGCAGGTCTATGGTGAGAGAGCGGGGCAGTGAGATTAGTTTGGGGATTGATACAGGGCTATGGGGAGAGAGCGGGGCAGTGGGATTAGTTTGGGGATTGATACAGGACTATGGGGAGAGAGCGGGGCAGTGGGATTAGTTTAGGGATTGATAAAGGACTATGGGGAGAGAGTGGGGCAGTCGGATTAGTTTGGGGATTGATACAGGACTACGGGGAGAGAGCAAGGCAGTGGGATTAGTTTGGGGATTGACAGAGGACTATGTGGAGAGAGCGAGGCAGTGGGATTAGTTTGGGATTGAGCAAGGACTATGGGGAGAAAGCGGGGCAGTGGGATTAGTTTGGGGATTCATACAGGACTATGGGGAGAGAGTGGGGCAATGGGATTAGTTTGGGGATTGATACAGGGCTATGGGGAGAGAGTGGGGTAGTGGGATTAGTTTGTGGATTGATACGGGCTATGGGGAGAGAGCGGGGCAGTGGGTTCAGTTTGGGAATTGATACAGGACTATGGGGAGAGAGCGAGGCAGTGGGATTAGTTTGGGATTGAGCAAGGCCTATGGGGAGAGAGCTGGGCAGTGGGATTAGTTTGTGGATTGATACAGGACTATCGGCAGAGAGCGGGGCAGTGGGATTAGTTTGGGGATTGATACAGGACTATGGGGAGAGAGCGAGGCAGTGGGATTAGTTTGTGGATTGATACAGAACTATGAGGAGAGAGCGGGGCAGTGGGATTAGTTTGGGGATTAATACAGGGCTATGGGGAGAGAGCGGGGCAGTGGGATTAGTTTGGGGATTGATACAGGACTGTGGGTAGAGAGCGGAGAAGTGGAATTAGTTTGGGGATTGATACAGGGCTATGGGTAGAGAGCGAGGCAGTGGGATTAGTTTGGTGATTGATACAGGACTATGGGGAGAGAGCGGGGCAGTGGGATTAGTTTGGGGATTGATACAGGACTATGGGGAGAGAGTGAGGCAGTGGGGTTGATTTGGGGATTGATACAGGACTATGGGGAGAGAGCGGGGCAGTGGGATTAGTTTGGGGATTGATACAGGACTATGAGGAGAGAGCGGGGCAGTGGGATTAGTTTGGAGATTGATACAGGACTATGGGGAGAGAGCGAGCAGTGCGATTAGTTTGGGGATTGATAAAGGACTATGGGGAGATAGCGGGGCAGTGGGATTAGTTTGGGGATTGATACAGGACTGTGGGTAGAGAGCGGAGATGTGGAATTAGTTTGGGGATTGATACAGGGCTATGTGGAGAGAGCGGGGCAGTGGGATTAGTTTTGGGATTGATACAGGACTATGGGGAGAGAGCGGGGCAGTGGGATTAGTTTGGGGATTGAAACAGGACTATGGGGAGAGAGCGGGGCAGTGGGATTAGTTTGGGGATTGATGCAGGTCTATGGTGAGAGAGCGGGGCAGTGAGATTAGTTTGGGGATTGATACAGGGCTATGGGGAGAGAGCGAGGCAGTGGGATTAGTTTGTGGATTGATACAGGACTATGGGGAGAGAGTGAGGCAGTGGGATTGGTTTGGGGATTGATACAGGACAGTGGGTTGAGAGCGGGGAAGTGGGATTAGTTTGAGGATTGATACAGGACTATGGGGAGAGAGCGGGGCAGTGGGATTAGTTTGGGGATTGATGCAGGACTATGGTGAGAGAGCGGGGCAGTGAGATTAGTTTGGGGATTGATACAGGGCTATGGGGAGAGAGCGGGGCAGTGGGATTAGTTTGGGGATTGATACAGGACTATGGGGAGAGAGCGGGGCAGTGGGATTAGTTTCTGGATTGATACAGGGCTATGGGGAGAGAGCGGGGCAGTAGGATTAGTTTGGGGATTAATACAGGACTATGCGGGAGAGCGGGGCAGTGGGATTAGTTTGGCGATTGATACAGGACTATGGGGAGAGAGCGGGGCAGTGGGATTAGTTTCTGGATTGATACAGGGCTATGGGGAGAGACCGGCGCAGTGGGATTAGTTTATGGATTGATACAGGGCTATGGGGACAGAGCGGGGCAGTGGGATTAGTTTGGGGTTTGATACAGGACTATGGGGAGAGAGCGGGGCAGTAGGATTAGTTTGGAGATTGATTCAGGGCTATGGGGAGAGAGCGGGGCAGTGGGATTAGTTTGGGGATTGATACAGGACTATGGTGTGAGAGCGGGGCAGTGGGATTAGTTTGGGGATTGATACAGGACGATGGGGAGAGAGCGGGGCAGTGGGATTAGTTTGGGGAGGAATACTGAGCTATGGTGAGAGAGCGGGCCAGTGGGATTAGTTTGGAGATTGATACACGACTATGGGGAGAGAGCGGGGCAGAGGGATTAGTTTGGGGCTTGACACAGGACTATGGGGAGAGAGCTAGGCAGTGGGATTAGTTTGGGGATTGATACAGGAATATGGGGAGAGAGTGGGGCAGAGGGATTAGTTTGGGGATTGATACAGGACTATGGGGAGAGAGCAGGACAGTGGGATTAGTTTGGAGATTGATACATTTCTATGGGGAGAGAGCGGGGCTGTGGGATTAGTTTGGGGATTGATGCAGGTCTTTGGGGAGAGAGCGGGGCAGTGAGATTAGTTTGGGGATTGATACAGGGCTATGGGGAGAGAGCGGGGCAGTGGGATTAGTTTAGGGATTGATACAGGACTATGGGTAGAGAGCGGGGCAGTGGGATTAGTTTGGGGATTGAAACAGGACTGTGGGGAGAGAGTGGGGCAGTGGGATTAGTTTGGGGATTGATACAGGACTACGGGGAGAGAGCAGGGCAGTGGGATTAGTTTGGGGATTGACACAGGACTATGGGGAGAGAGCGAGGCAGTGGGATTAGTTTGGGATTGAGCAATGACTATGGGGAGAGAGCGTGGCAGTGGGATTAGTTTGGGGATTGATACAGGACTATGGGGAGAGAGCGGGGCAGTGGGATTAGTTTGGGGATTGAAAAAGGACTATGGGGAGAGAGCGAGGCAGTGGGATTAGTTTGGGGATTGATACAGGACTATGGGGAGAGAGCGAGGCAGTGGGATTAGTTTGCGGATTGATACAGAACAATGAGGAGAGAGCGGGGCAGTGGGATTAGTTTGGGGATTAATACAGGGCTATGGGGAGAGAGCGGGGCAGTGGGATTAGTTTGGGGATTGATACAGGACTGTGGGTAGAGAGTGGAGAAGTGGAATTAGTTTGGGGATTGATACAGGGCTATGGGGAGAGAGCGGGGCAGTGGGATTAGTTTGGGGATTGAAACAGGACGATGGGGAGAGAGCGGGGCAGTTGGATTAGTTTGGAGATTGATACAGGACTATGGGGAGAGAGCGGGGCAGAGGGATTAGTTTGGGGCTTGACACAGGACTATGGGGAGAGAGCGAGGCAGTGGGATTAGTTTGGAGATTGATACAGGAATATGGGGAGAGAGTAGGGCAGCGGGATTAGTTTGGGGATTGATACAGGACTATGGGGAGAGAGCGGGACAGTGGGATTAGTTTGGGGATTGATACAGGGGTATGGGGAGAGAGCGGGGCAGTGGGATTAGTTTGGAGATTGATACATGGCTATGGGGATAGAACGGGGCAGTGGGATTAGTTTGGAGATTGATACATGGCTATAGGGAGAGAGCGGGGCTGTGGGATTAGTTTGGGGATTGATACGGGACAATGGGGAGAGAGCGGGGCAGTGGGATTAGTTTGGGGATTGATACAGGACTATGGGGAGAGAGTGGGGCAGTGGGATTAGTTTGGGGATTGATACAGGACTACGGGGAGAGAGCAGGGCAGTGGGATTAGTTTGGGAATTGAAACAGGACTATGGGGAGAGAGCGAGGCAGTGGGATTAGTTTGGGATTGAGCAATGACTATGGGGAGAGAGCGGGGCAGTGGGATTAGTTTGGGGATTCATACAGGACTATGGGGAGAGAGTGGGGCAAGGGGATTAGTTTGGGGATTGATACAGGGCTATGGGGAGAGAGTGGGGTAGTGGGATTAGTTTGTGGATTGATACGGGCTATTGGGAGAGAGCGGGGCAGTGGGTTCAGTTTGGGGATTGATACAGGACTATGGGGAGAGAGCGAGGCAGTGGGATTAGTTTGGGATTGAGCAAGGACTATGGGGAGAGAGCGGGGCAGTGGGATTAGCTTGGGGATTGATACAGGTCTATGGGGATAGAGCGGGGCAGTGGGATTAGTTTGGGGATTGATACAGGACTATGGGGAGAGAGCGAGGCAGTGGGATTAGTTTGTGGATTGATACAGAACTATGAGGAGAGAGCGGGGCAGTGGGATTAGTTTGGGGATTAATACAGGGCTGTGGGTAGAGAGCGGAGAAGTGGAATTAGTTTGCGGATTGATACAGGGCTATGGGTAGAGAGCGAGGCAGTGGGATTAGTTTGGGGATTGATACAGGACTATGGGGAGAGAGCGGGGCAGTGGGATTAGTTTGGGGATTGAAACAGGACTATGGGTAGAGAGTGAGGCAGTGGGATTGGTTTAGGGATTGATAAAGGACTATGGGGAGAGAGCGGGTCAGTGGGATTAGTTTGGGGATTGATACAGGACTATGAGGAGAGAGCGGGGCAGTCGCATTAGTTTGGAGATTGGTACAGGACTATGGGGAGAGAGCGGGCAATGCGATTAGTTTGGGGATTGATACAGGACTATGGGGAGATAGCGGGGCAGTGGGATTAGTTTGGGGATTGATAAAGGACTATGGGGAGAGAGCGGGGCAGTGGGATTAGTTTGGGGATTGATACAGGACTATGGGGAGATAGCGGGGCAGTTGGATTAGTTTGGGGATTGATACAGGACTATGGGGAGAGAGTAGGGCAGCGGGATTAGTTTGGGGATTGATACATGGCTATGGGGAGAGAGCGGGGCTGTGGGATTAGTTTGGGGATTGATACAGGACTATAGGGAGAGAGCGGGGCAGTGGGATTAGTTTGGGGATTGATGCAGGTCTATGGTGAGAGAGCGGGGCAGTGAGATTAGTTTGGGGATTGATACAGGGCTATGGGGAGAGAGCGGGGCAGTGGGATTAGTTTGGGGATTGATACAGGACTATGGGGAGAGAGCGGGGCAGTGGGATTAGTTTGGGGATTGATAAAGGACTATGGGGAGAGTGTGGGGCAGTGGGATTAGTTTGGGGATTGGTACAGGACTACGGGGAGAGAGCAGGGCAGTGGGATTAGTTTGGGGATTGACACAGGACTATGGGGAGAGAGCGAGGCAGTGGGATTAGTTTGGGATTGAGCAATGACTATGGGGAGAGAGCGGGGCAGTGGGATTAGTTTGGGGATTCATATAGGACTATGGGGAGAGAGTGGGGCAATGGGATTAGTTTGGGGATTGATACAGGGCTATGGGGAGAGAGTGGGATAGTGGGATTAGTTTGTGGATTGATAAGGCTATGGGGAGAGAGCGGGGAAGTGGGTTCAGTTTGGGAATTGATACAGGACTATGGGGAGAGAGCGGGGCAGTGGGATTAGTTTGGGGATTGATACAGGACTATGAGGAGAGAGCGGGGCAGTCGCATTAGTTTGGAGATTGGTACAGGACTATGGGGAGAGAGCGGGCAATGCGATTAGTTTGGGGATTGAAACAGGACTATGGGTAGAGAGTGAGGCAGTGAGATTGGTTTAGGGATTGATAAAGGACTATGGTCTAGAGAGCGGGGCAGTGGGATTAGTTTGGGGATTGATACAGAACTATGAGGAGAGAGCGGGGCAGTCGCATTAGTTTGGAGATTGGTACAGGACTATGGGGAGATAGCGGGGCAGTGGGATTAGTTTGGGGATTGATACAGGACTATGGGGAGAGAGTAGGGCAGCGGGATTAGTTTGGGGATTGATACATGGCTATGGGGAGAGAGCGGGGCTGTGGGATTAGTTTGGGGATTGATACAGGACTATAGGGAGAGAGCGGGGCAGTGGGATTAGTTTGGGGATTGATGCAGGTCTATGGTGAGAGAGCGGGGCAGTGAGATTAGTTTGGGGATTGATACAGGGCTATGGGGAGAGAGCGGGGCAGTGGGATTAGTTTGGGGATTGATACAGGACTATGGGGAGAGAGCGGGGCAGTGGGATTAGTTTGGGGATTGATAAAGGACTATGGGGAGAGAGTGGGGCAGTGGGATTAGTTTGGGGATTGGTACAGGACTACGGGGAGAGAGCAGGGCAGTGGGATTAGTTTGGGGATTGACACAGGACTATGGGGAGAGAGCGAGGCAGTGGGATTAGTTTGGGATTGAGCAATGACTATGGGGAGAGAACGGGGCAGTGGGATTAGTTTGGGGATTCATACAGGACTATGGGGAGAGAGTGGGGCAATGGGATTAGTTTGGGGATTGATACAGGGCTATGGGGAGAGAGTGGGGTAGTGGGATTAGTTTGTGGATTGATACGGGCTATGGGGAGAGAGCGGGGAAGTGGGTTCAGTTTGGGAATTGATACAGGACTATGGGGAGAGAGCGAGGCAGTGGGATTAGTTTGGGATTGAGCAAGGACTATGGGGAGAGAGCGGGGCAGTGCGATTAGTTTGGGGATTGATACAGGACTATGGGGAGAGAGCGGAGCAGTGGGATTAGTTTGGGGATTGATACAGGACTATGGGGAGAGAGCGAGGCAGTGGGATTAGTTTGTGGATTGATACAGAACTATGAGGAGAGAGCGGGGCAGTGGGATTAGTTTGGGGATTAATACAGGGCTATGGGGAGAGAGCGGGGCAGTGGGATTAGTTTGGGGATTGATACAGGACTGTGGGTAGAGAGCGGAGAAGTGGAATTAGTTTGGGGATTGATACAGGGCTATGGGTAGAGAGCGAGGCAGTGGGATTAGTTTGGGGATTGATACAGGACTATGGGGAGAGAGCGGGGCAGTGGGATTAGTTTGGGGATTGAAACAGGACTATGGGGAGAGAGTGAGGCAGTGGGATTGGTTTGGGGATTGATACAGGACTATGGGGAGAGAGCGGGGCAGTGGGATTAGTTTGGGGATTGATACAGGACTATGAGGAGAGAGCGGGGCAGTGGGATTAGTTTGGAGATTGATACAGGACTATGGGGAGAGAGCGGGCAGTGCGATTAGTTTGGTGATTGATACAGGACTATAGGGAGATAGCGGGGCAGTGGGATTAGTTTGGGGATTGATACAGGTCTATGGGGAGAGAGCGGGGCAGTGGGATTAGTTTGGGGATTGATACAGGACTATGGGGAGAGAGTGGGGCACTGGGATTAGTTTGAGGATTGATACAGGACTATGGGGAGAGAGCAGGGCAGTGGGATTAGTTTGGGGATTGACACAGGACTATGGGGAGAGAGCGAGGCAGTGGGATTAGTTTGGGATTGAGCAATGACTAAGGGGAGAGAGCGGGACAGTGGGATTAGTTTGGGGATTGATACAGGACAATGGGGAGAGAGCGGGGCAGTGGGATTAGTTTGGGGATTGATACAGGACTATGGGGAGAGAGTGGCGCAGTGGGATTAGTTTGAGGATTGATACAGGACTATGGGGAGAGAGCAGGGCAGTGGGATTAGTTTGGGGATTGACACAGGACTATCGGGAGAGAGCGGGGCAGAGGGATTAGTTTGGGGCTTGACACAGGACTATGGGGAGAGAGCGAGGCAGTGGGATTAGTTTGGAGATTGATACACGAATATGGGGAGAGAGTAGGGCAGCGGGATTAGTTTGGGGATTGATACATGGCTATGGGGAGAGAGCGGGGCTGTGGGATTAGTTTGGGGATTGATACAGGACTATAGGGAGAGAGCGGGGCAGTGGGATTAGTTTGGGGATTGATGCAGGTCTATGGTGAGAGAGCGGGGCAGTGAGATTAGTTTGGGGATTGATACAGGGCTATGGGGAGAGACCGGGGCAGTGGGATTAGTTTGGGGATTGATACAGGACTATGGGGAGAGAGCGGGGCAGTGGGATTAGTTTGGGGATTGATAAAGGACTATGGGGAGAGAGTGGGGCAGTGGGATTAGTTTGGGGATTGATACAGGACTACGGGGAGAGAGCAGGGCATTGGGATTAGTTTGGGGATTGACACAGGACTATGGGGAGAGAGCGAGGCAGTGGGATTAGTTTGGGATTGAGCAATGACTATGGGGAGAGAGCGGGGCAGTGGGATTAGTTTGGGGATTCATACAGGACTATGGGGAGAGAGTGGGGCAATGGGATTAGCTTGGGGATTGATACAGGGCTATGGGGAGAGAGTGGGGTAGTGGGATTAGTTTGTGGATTGATACGGGCTATGGGGAGAGAGCGGGGCAGTGGGTTCAGTTTGGGAATTGATACAGGACTATGGGGAGAGAGCGAGGCAGTGGGATTAGTTTGGGATTGAGCAAGGACTATGGGGAGAGAGCGGGGCAGTGGGATTAGTTTGGGGATTGATACAGGACTATGGGGAGAGAGCGGGGCAGTGGGATTAGTTTGGGGATTGATACAGGACTATGGGGAGAGAGCGAGGCAGTGGGATTAGTTTGTGGATTGATACAGAACTGTGAGGAGAGAGCGGGGCAGTGGGATTAGTTTGGGGATTAATACAGGGCTATGGGGAGAGAGCGGGGCAGTGGGATTAGTTTGGGGATTGATACAGGACTGTGGGTAGAGAGCGGAGAAGTGGAATTAGTTTGGGGATTGATACAGGGCTACGGGTAGAGAGCGAGGCAGTGGGATTAGTTTGGGGCTTGATACAGGACTATGAGGCGAGAGCGGGGCAGTGGGATTAGTTTGGAGATTGATACAGGACTATGGGGAGAGAGCGGGCAGTGCGATTAGTTTGGGGATTGATACAGGACTATGGGGAGATAGCGGGGCAGTGGGATTAGTTTGGGGATTGATACAGGTCTATGGGGAGAGAGCGGGGCAGTGGGATTAGTTTGGGGATTGATACAGGACTATGGGGAGAGAGCGGGGCAGTGGGATTAGTTTGGGGATTGATGCAGGTCTATGGGGAGAGAGCGGGGCAGTGGGATTAGTTTGCGGATTGATACAGGTCTATGGGGAGAGAGCGGGGCAGTGGGATTAGTTTGGGGATTGATACAGGACTATGGGGAGAGAGTGGGGCACTGGGATTAGTTTGAGGATTGATACAGGACTATGGGGAGAGAGCAGGGCAGTGGGATTAGTTTGGGGATTGACACAGGACTATGGTGAGCGAGCGAGGCAGTGGGATTAGTTTGGGATTGAGCAATGACTAAGGGGAGAGAGCGGGGCAGTGGGATTAGTTTTGGGATTGATACAGGACTATGGGGAGAGAGCGGGGCAGTGGGATTAGTTTGGGGATTGATACAGGACTATGGGGAGAGAGTGGCGCAGTGGGATTAGTTTGAGGATTGATACAGGACTATGGGGGAGAGCAGGGCAGTGGGATTAGTTTGGGGATTGACACAGGACTATGGGGAGAGAGCGGGGCAGAGGGATTAGTTTGGGGCTTGACACAGGACTATGGGGAGAGAGCGAGGCAGTGGGATTAGTTTGGAGATTGATACAGGAATATGGGGAGAGAGTAGGGCAGCGGGATTAGTTTGGGGATTGATACATGGCTATGGGGAGAGAGCGGGGCTGTGGGATTAGTTTGGGGATTGATACAGGACTATAGGGAGAGAGCGGGGCAGTGGGATTAGTTTGGGGATTGATGCAGGTCTATGGTGAGAGAGCGGGGCAGTGAGATTTGTTTGGGGATTGATACAGGGCTATGGGGAGAGAGCGGGGCAGTGGGATTAGTTTGGGGATTGATACAGGACTATGGGGAGAGAGCGGGGCAGTGGGATTAGTTTGGGGATTGATAAAGGACTATGGGGAGAGAGTGGGGCAGTGGGATTAGTTTGGGGATTGAAACAGGACTACGGGGAGAGAGCAGGGCAGTGGGATTAGTTTGGGGATTGACACAGGACTATGGGGAGAGAGCGAGGCAGTGGGATTAGTTTGGGATTGAGCAATGACTATGGGGAGAGAGCGGGGCAGTGGGATTAGTTTGGGGATTCATACAGGATTATGGGGAGAGAGTGGGGCAATGGGATTAGCTTGGGGATTGATACAGGGCTATGGGGAGAGAGTGGGGTAGTGGGATTAGTTTGTGGATTGATACGGGCTATGGGGAGAGAGCGGGGCAGTGGGTTCAGTTTGGGAATTGATACAGGACTATGGGGAGAGAGCGAGGCAGTGGGATTAGTTTGGGATTGAGCAAGGACTATGGGGAGAGAGCGGGGCAGTGGGATTAGTTTGGGGATTGATACAGGACTATGGGGAGAGAGCGGGGCAGTGGGATTAGTTTGGGGATTGATACAGGACTATGGGGAGAGAGCGAGGCAGTGGGATTAGTTTGTGGATTGATACAGAACTGTGAGGAGAGAGCGGGGCAGTGGGATTAGTTTGGGGATTAATACAGGGCTATGGGGAGAGAGCGGGGCAGTGGGATTAGTTTGGGGATTGATACAGGACTGTGGGTAGAGAGCGGAGAAGTGGAATTTGTTTGGGGATTGATACAGGGCTATGGGTAGAGAGCGAGGCAGTGGGATTAGTTTGGGGATTGATACAGGACTATGGGGAGAGAGCGGGGCAGTGGGATTAGTTTGGGGATTGAAACAGGACTATGGGGAGAGAGTGAGGCATTGGGATTGGTTTGGGGATTGATACAGGACTATGGGGAGAGAGCGTGGCAGTGGGATTAGTTTGGGGATTGATACAGGACTATGAGGAGAGAGCGGGGCAGTGGGATTAGTTTGGAGATTGATACAGGACTATGGGGAGAGAGCGGGCAGTGCGATTAGTTTGGGGATTGATACAGGACTATGGGGAGATAGCGGGGCAGTGGGATTAGTTTGGGGATTGATACAGGTCTATGGGGAGAGAGCGGGGCAGTGGGATTAGTTTGGGGATTGATACAGGACTATGGGGAGAGAGCGGGGCAGTGGGATTAGTTTGGGGATTGATGCAGGTCTATGGGGAGAGAGCGGGGCAGTGGGATTAGTTTGCGGATTGATACAGGACTTTGGGGAGAGAACGAGGCAGTGGGATTAGTTTGTGGATTGATACAGAACTATGAGGAGAGAGCGGGGCAGTGGGATTAGTTTGGGGATTAATACAGGGCTATGGGGAGAAAGCGGGGCTGTGGGATCAGTTTGGGGATTGATACAGGACTATGGGGAGAGAGTGGGGCAGTGGGATTAGTTTGGGGATTGATACAGGGCTATGGGGAGAGAGCGGGGCAGTGGGATTAGTTTGGGGATTGATACGGGACTATGGGGAGAGAGCGGGGCAGTGGGATTAGTTTGCGGATTGAAACAGGACTATGGGGAGAGAGTGAGGCAGTGGGATTGGTTTGGGGATTGTTACAGGACAATGGGGAGAGAGCGGGGCAGTGGGATTAGTTTGGAGATTGATACAGGACTATGGGGAGAGAGCGGGCAGTGCGATTAGTTTGGGGATTGATACAGGACTATGGGGAGTGAGCGGGGCAGTGGGATTAGTTTGGGGATTGATACAGGACTATGGGGAGAGAGCGGGGCAGTGGGATTAGTTTGGGGATTGATACAGGACTATGGGGAGAGAGTAGGGCAGTGGGATTAGTTTGGGGATTGATACAGGACTATGGGGAGAGAGCAGGGCAGTGGGATTAGTTTGGGGATTGACACAGGACTATGGGGAGAGAGCGAAGCAGTGGGATTAGTTTGGGATTGAGCAATTACTATGGGGAGAGAGCGGGGCAGTGGGATTAGTTTGGGGATTGAGACAGGACTATAGGGAGAGAGTGGGACAGTGGGATTAGTTTGGGGATTGATACAGGGCTATGGGGAGAGAGTGGGGTAGTGGGATTAGTCTGGGGATTGATACGGGCTATGGAGAGGGAGCGGGGCAGTGGGTTTAGTTTGGGGATTGATACAGGACTATGGGGAGAGAGCGAGGCAGTGGGATTAGTTTGCGATTGAGCAAGGACTATGGGGAGAGAGCGGGGCAGTGGGATTAGTTTGGGGATTGATACAGGACTATGGGGAGAGAGCGGGGCAGTGGGATTAGTTTGGGGATTGACACAGGACTATGGGGAGAGAGCGAGGCAGTGGGATTAGGTTGTGGATTGATACAGAACTTTGAGGAGAGAGCGGGGCAGTGGGATTAGTTTGGAGATTGATACAGGACTATGGGGAGAGAGCGGGCAGTGCGATTAGTTTGGGGATTGATACAGGACTATGGGGAGATAGCGGGGCAGTGGGATTAGTTTGGGGATTGATACAGGACTATGGGGAGAGAGCGGGGCAGTGGGATTAGTTTGGGGATTGATACAGGACTATGGGGAGAGAGTGGGGCAGTGGGATTAGTTTGAGGATTGATACAGGACTGTGGGGAGAGAGCAGGGCAGTGGGATTAGTTTGGGGATTGACACAGGACTATGGGGAGAGAGCGAGGCAGTGGGATTTGTTTGGGATTGAGCAATGACTATGGGGAGAGAGCGGGGCAGTGGGATTAGTTTGGGGATTGATACAGGACTATGGGGAGAGATTGGGGCAGTGGGATTAGTTTGGAGATTGATACAGGGCTATGGAGAGAGAGTCGGGTAGTGGGATTAATCTGGGGATTGATACGGGCTACGAAGAGAGAGCGGGGCAGTGGGTTTAGTTTGGGGATTGATACAGGACTATGGGGAGAGACCGGGGCAGTGGGATTAGTTTGGGGATTGATGCAGGTCTATGGGGAGAGAGCGGGGCAGTGAGATTGGTTTGGGGATTGATACAGGGCTATGGGGAGAGAGCGGGGCAGTGGGATTAGTTTTGAGATTGATACAGGACTATGGGGAGAGAGTGGGGCAGTGGGATTAGTTTTGGGATTGATACAGAACTACGGGGAGAGAGCAGGGCAGTGGGATTAGTTTGGGGATTGACACAGGACTATGGGGAGAGAGCGAGGCAGTGGGATTAGTTTGGGATTGAGCAATGACTATGGGGAGAGAGCGGGGCAGTGGGATTAGTTTGGGGATTGATACAGGACTATGGGGAGAGAGTGGGGCAGAGGGATTAGTTTGGGGATTGATACAGGACTATGGGGAGAGAGTGGGGTAGTGGGATTAGTTTGGGGATTGATACGGGCTATGGGGAGAGAGCTTGGGCAGTGGGTTTAGTTTGGGGATTGATACAGGAATATGGGGAGAGAGCGAGGCAGTGGGATTAGTTTGGGATTGAGCAAGGAGTATGGGGAGAGAGCGGGGCAGTGGGATTAGTTTGGGGATTGATGCAGGATTATGGGGAGAGAGCGGGGCAGTGGGATTAGTTTGCGGATTGATACAGGACTTTGGGGAGAGAGCGAGGCAGTGGGATTAGTTTGTGGATTGATACAGAACTATGAGGAGTGAGCGGGGCAGTGGGATTAGTTTGGGGATTAATACAGGGCTATGGGGAGAGAGCGGGGTAGTGGGATTAGTTTGGGGATTGATACAGGACTGTGGGTAGAGAGCGGAGAAGTGGAATTAGTTTGGGGATTGATACAGGGCTATGGGGAGAGAGCGGGGCAGTGGGATTAGTTTGGGGATTGATACAGGACTATGGGGAGAGAGCGGGGCAGTGGGATTAGTTTGGGGATTGAAACAGGACTATGGGGAGAGAGTGAGGCAGTGGGATTGGTATGGGGATTGTTACAGGACTATGGGGAGAGAGCGGGGCAGTGGGATTAGTTTGGGGATTGATACAGGACTATGGGGAGAGAGCGGGTCAGTGGGATTAGTTTGGAGATTGATACAGGACTATGGGGAGAGAGCGGGCAGTGCGATTAGTTTGGGGATTGATACAGGACTATGGGGAGAGAGCGGGGCAGTGGGATTAGTTTGGGGATTGATACAGGACTATGGGGAGAGAGCGGGGCAGTGGGATTTGTTTGGAGATTGATACAGGACTATGGGGAGAGAGCGGGCAGTGCGATTCGTTTGGGGATTGATACAGGACTATGGGGAGAGAGCGTGGCAGTGGGATTAGTTTGGGGATTGATACAGGACTATGGGGAGAGAGCGGGGCAGTGGGATTAGTTTGGGGATTGATACAGGACTATGAGGAGAGAGTGGGGCAGTGGGATTAGTTTGGGGATTGATACAGGGCGATGGGGAGAGAGTGGGGTAGTGGGATTAGTCTGGGGATTGATACGGGCTATGGAGACGGAGCGGGGCAGTGGGATTAGTTTGGGGATTGATACAGGACTATGGGGAGAGAGCGAGGCAGTGGGATTAGTTTGTGGATTGATACAGAACTATGAGGAGAGAGCGGGGCAGTGGGATTAGTTTGGGGATTAATACAGGGCAATGGGGAGAGAGCGGGGCAGTGGGATTAGTTTGTGGATTGATACAGAACTATGAGGAGAGAGCGGGGCAGTGGGATTAGTTTGGGGATTGATACAGGACTATGGGGAGAGAGCGGGGCAGTGGAATTAGTTTGGGGATTGATACAGGGCTATGGGGAGAGAGCGGGGCAGTGGGATTAGTTTGGGGATTGATACAGGACTATGGGGAGAGAGCGGGGCAGTGGGATTAGTTTGGGGATTGAAACAGGACTATGGGGAAAGAGTGAGGCAGTGGGATTGGTTTGGGGATTGATACAGCACTATGGGGAGAGAGTGGGGCAGTGGGATTAGTTTGGGGATTGATACAGGGCTACGGAGAGAGAGCGGGACAGTGGGATTAGTTTGGGGATTGATACAGGACTATGGGGAGAGAGCGGGACAGTGGGATTAGTTTGGATTGATACAGGAGTATGGGGAGAGAGCGGGGCAGTGGGATTAGTTTGGAGATTGATACAGGACTATGGGGAGAGAGCGGGGTAGTGGGATTAGTTTGGGGATTGATACAGGACTATGGGTAGAGAGCGGGGCAGTGGGATTAGCTTGGGGATTGATACAGGACGATGGGGAGAGAGCGGTGCAGTGGAATTATTTTGGGGATTGATACAGGACAATGGGTAGGGAACGATGCAGTGGGATTAGTTTGGGGATTGATACAGGGCTATGGGGAGAGAGCGAGGCAGTGGGATTAGTTTGGGATTGAGCGAGGACTATGGGGAGAGAGCGGGGCAGTGGGATTAGTTTGGGGATTGATACAGGACTATGGGGAGAGAGCGAGGCAGTGGGATTAGTTTGTGGATTGATACAGAACTACGAGGAGAGAGCGGAGCAGTGGGATTAGTTTGGGGATTAATACAGGGCTATGGGGAGAGAGCGGGGCAGTGGGATTAGTTTGGGGATTGATACAGGACTATGGGGAAAGAGCGGGCAGTGGGATTAGTTTGGGGATTGATACAGGACTGTGGGTAGAAAGCGGAGCAGTGGAATTAGTTTGGGGATTGATACAGGGCTATGGGGAGAGAGCGGGGCAGTGGGATTAGTTTGGGGATTGATACAGGACTATGGGGAGAGAGCGAGGCAGTGGGATTAGTTTGTGGATTGATACAGAACTATGAGGAGAGAGCGGGGCAGTGGGATTAGTTTGGGGATTAATACAGGGCTATGAGGAGAGAGCGGGGCAGTGGGATAAGTTTGGGGATTGATACAGGACTATGGGGAGAGAGCGGGGCAGTGGAATTAGTTTGGGGATTGATACAGGGCTATGGGGAGAGAGCGGGGCAGTGGAATTATTTTGGGGATTGATACAGGAATATGGGTAGGGAACGATGCAGTGGGATTAGTTTGGGGATTGATACAGGACTTTGGGGAGAGACTGTGGCAGTGGGATTAGTTTGGAGATTGATACAGGACTATGGGGAGAGAGCGGGGCAGTGGGATTAGTTTGGGATTGATACAGGACTGTGGGGAGAGCGGGGCAGTGGGATTAGTTTGGGGTTTGATACAGGACTTTGGGGAGAGAGCGGGGCAGTGGGATTAGTTTGGGATTCATACACGACTATGGAGAGAGAGCGGGAGAGTTGGATTAGTTTGGATATTGATGCAGGACTATGGGGAGAGAGCGGGGCAGTGGGATTAGTTTGGGGATTGATACAGGACTATGGGGAGAGAGCGGGGCAGTGGTATTAGTTTGGAGATTGATACAGGACTATGGGGAGAGAGCGGGGCAGTGGGATTAGTTTGGGGATTGATACAGGACTATGGGGAGAGAGCGAGGCAGTGGGATTAGTTTGTGGATTGATAGAGAACTATGAGGAGAGAGCGGGGCAGTGGGATTAGTTTGGGGATTAATACAGGGCGATGGGGAGAGAGCGGGGCAGTGGGATTAGTTTGGGGATTGATACAGGACTGTGGGTAGAGAGCGGAGCAGTGGGATTAGTTTGGGGATTGAGACAGGAGTATGGGGAGAGAGCGGGGCAGTGGGATTAGTTTGGGGATTGATACTGGACTATGGGGAGAGAGCGGGGCAGTGGGATTAGTTTGGGGATTGATACAGGGCTATGGGGAGAGAGTGGGGTAGTGGGATTAGTCTGGGGATTGATACAGGGCTGTGGGGAGTGAGCGGGGCAGTGGGATTAGTTTGTGGATTGAAACAGGACTATGGGGAGAGAGTGAGGCAGTGGGATTGGTTTGGGGATTGATACAGGACTATGGGGAGAGAGCGGGACAGTGGCATTAGTTTGTGGATTGATACAGGACTATGGGGAGAGAGCGGGACAGTAGGATTAGTTTTGGGATTAATACAGGGCTATGGGGAGAGAGCGGGGCAGTGGGATAAGTTTGGGGATTGATACAGGACTATGGGGAGAGAGCGGGCAGTGCGATTAGATTGGGGATTGATACAGGTTTATGGGGAGAGAGCGGGGCAGTGGGATTCGTTTGGGGATTGATACAGGACTATGAGAAGAGAGCGGGGCAGTGGGATTAGTTTGGGGATTGATACACGACTATGGGTAGAGAGCGGGGCAGTGGGATTAGCTTGGGGATTGATACAGGACTATGGGGAGAGAGCGGGGCAGTGGAATTATTTTGGGGATTGATACAGGACTATGGGTAGGGAACGATGCATTGGGATTAGTTTGTGGATTGATACAGGACGATGGAGAGAGAGTGGGGCAGTGGGATTAGTTTGGGGATTGATACAGGGCAATGGGGAGAGAGCAGGGCAGTGGGATTAGTTTGGGATTGATACAGGACTGTGGGGAGAGAGTGGGGCCGTGGGATTAGTTTCGGGATTGATACAGGACTATGGGGAGAGAGCGGGGCAGTGGGATTAGTTTGGGATTGATACACGACTATGGAGAGAGAGCGGGACAGTTGGATTAGTTTGGATATTGATGCAGGACTATGGGGAGAGAGCGGGGCAGTGGGATTAGTTTGGGATTGATACAGGACTATGGGGAGAGTGCGGGGCAGTGGGATTAGTTTGGAGATTGATACAGGACTATAGGGAGAGAGCGTGGCAGTGGGATTAGTTTGGAGATTGATACAGGACTATGGGGAGAGAGCGGGGCAGTGGGATTAGTTTGGAAATTGATAGAGGACTATGGGGAGAGAGCGGGGCAGTGGAATTAGTTTGGAGATTGATACAGGACTATGGGGAGAGAGCGGGGCAGTGGGATTAGTTTGGGGATTGGTACAGGACTATGGGGAGAGAGCGGGGCAGTGGGATTAGTTTGGGGATTGATACTGGACTATGGGGAGAGTGTGGAGCCGTGGGATTAGTTTCGGGATTGATACAGGACTATGGGGAGAGAGCGGGGCAGTGGGATTAGTTTGGGGATTGATACAGGGGTATGGGGAGAGAGCGGGGCAGTGGGATTAGTTTGGAGATTGATACATGGCTATGGGGATAGAACGGGGCAGTGGGATTAGTTTGGAGATTGATACATGGCTATGGGGCGGGAGCGGTGCTGTGGGATTAGTTTGGGGATTGCTACAGGACTATGGGGAGAGAGCGGGGCTGTGGGATTAGTTTGGGGATTGATGCATGTCTATGGGGAGAGAGCGGGGCAGTGAGATTAGTTTGGGGATTGATACAGGGCTATGGGGAGAGAGCGGGGCAGTGGGATTAGTTTGGGGATTGATACAGGACTATGGGGAGAGAGCGGGGCAGTGGGATTAGTTTGGAGATTGATACAGGACTGTGGGGAGAGAGAATGGCAGTGGATTAGTTTGGGGATTGATACAGGACTATGAGAAGAGAGCGGGGCAGTGGGATTAGTTTGGAGCTTGATACAGGACTATGGGGAGAGAGCGGGGCAGTGGGATTAGTTTGGAGATTGATACAGGACTATGGGGAGAGAGCGGGGCTGTGGGATTAGTTTGGGGATTGATAGAGGACTATGGGGAGAGAGCGGGGCAGTGGGATTAGTTTGGAGATTGATACAGAACTATGGGGAGAGAGCGGGGCAGTGGGATTAGTTTGGGGATTGAGACAGGAGTATGGGGAGAGAGCGGGGCAGTGGGATTTGTTTGGGGATTGATACAGGAATATGGTGAGAGAGCGGGGCAGTGGGATTAGTTTGGGGATTAATACAGGGCTATGGGGAGAGAGCGGGGCAGTGGGATTAGTTTGGGGATTGATACATGACTGTGGGTAGAGAGCGGAGCAGTGGAATTAGTTTGGGGATTGATACAGGGCTATGGGAGAGAGCGGGGCAGTGGGATTTGTTTGGGGATTGAAACAGTACTATGGGGTGAGAGTGAGGCAGTGGGATTGGTTTGGGGATTGATACAGGACTATGGGGAGAGAGCGGGGCAGTGGGATTAGTTTGGAGATTGATACAGGACTGTGGGGAGAGAGAATGGCAGTGGATTAGTTTGGGGATTGATACAGGACTATGAGAAGAGAGCGGGGCAGTGGGATTAGTTTGGAGATTGATACAGGACTATGGGGAGAGAGCGGGGCAGTGGGATTAGTTTGGAGATTGATACAGGACTATGGGGAGAGAGCGGGGCTGTGGGATTAGTTTGGGGATTGATAGACGACTATGGGGAGAGAGCGGGGCAGTGGGATTAGTTTGGAGATTGATACAGAACTATGGGGAGAGAGCGGGGCAGTGGGATTAGTTTGGGGATTGAGACAGGAGTATGGGGAGAGAGCGGGGCAGTGGGATTTGTTTGGGGATTGATACAGGAATATGGTGAGAGAGCGGGGCAGTGGGATTAGTTTGGGGATTAATACAGGGCTATGGGGAGAGAGCGGGGCAGTTGGATTAGTTTGGGGATTGATACATGACTGTGGGTAGAGAGCGGAGCAGTGGAATTAGTTTGGGGATTGATACAGGGCTATGGGAGAGAGCGGGGCAGTGGGATTTGTTTGGGGATTGAAACAGTACTATGGGGTGAGAGTGAGGCAGTGGGATTGGTTTGGGGATTGATACAGGACTAGGGGGAGAGAGTGGGGCAGTTGGATTAGTTTGGGGATTGATACAGGGCTACGGAGAGAGAGCGGGACAGTGGGATTAGTTTGGAGATTGATACAGGACTATGGGGAGAGAGCGGGACTGTGGGATTAGTTTGCATTGATACAGGAGTATCGGGAGAGAGCGGGGCAGTGGGATTAGTTTGGAGATTGATACAGAACTATGGGGAGAGAGCGGGGCAGTGGGATTAGTTTGGGGATTGATACAGGACTATGGGTAGAGAGCGGGGCAGTGGGATTAGCTTGGGGATTGATACAGGACGATGGGGAGAGAGTTGGGCAGTGGAATTATTTTGGGGATTGATACAGGAATATGGGTAGTGAACGATGCAGTGGGATTAGTTTGGGGATTGATACAGGACTATGGGGAGAGAGTGGGGCATTGGGATTAGTTTGGAGATTGATACAGGGCTATGGGGAGAGAGCGGGGCAGTGGGATTAGTTTGGGGATTGATACAGGACTATGGGGAGAGAGCGGGGCAGTGGGATTAGTTTGGTGATTGATACAGGACTATGGGGAGAGAGCGAGGCAGTGGGATTAGTTTGTGGATTGATAGAGAACTATGAGGAGAGAGCCGGGTAGTGGGATTAGTTTGGAGATTGATACAGGGCTATGGGGAGAGAGCGGGGCAGTGGAATTAGTTTGGGGATTGATACAGGACTATGGGGAGAGAGCGGGACAGTGGCATTAGTTTGGGGATTGATACAGTACTATGGGGTGAGAGCGGGGCAGTGGGATTAGTTTGGGATTGATACACGACGATGGCGTGAGAGCGGGACAGTTGCATTAGTTTGGATATTGATGCAGGACTATGGGGAGAGAGCGGGGCAGTGGGATTAGTTTGGGGATTGATACAGGACTATGGGGAGAGAGCGGGGCAGTGGGATATATTTGGGGATTGATACAGGACTATGGGGAGAGAGCGGGGTAGTGGGATTAGTTTGGGGATTGATACAGGACTATGGGTAGAGAGCGGGGCAGTGGGATTAGCTTGGGGATTGATACAGGACTATGGGGAGAGAGCGGGGCAGTGGAATTATTTTGGGGATTGATACAGGACTATGGGTAGGGAACGAAGCAGTGGGATTAGTTTGGGGATTGATACAGGACTATGGGGAGAGAGTGGGGCAGTGGGATTAGTTTGGAGATTGATACAGGGCTATGGGGAGAGAGCAGGGCTGTGGGATTAGTTTGGGCTTGATACAGGACTGTGGGGAGAGCGGGGCAGTGGGATTAGTTTGGGGTTTGATACAGGACTATGGGGAGAGAGCGGGGCAGTGGGATTAGTTTGGGATTGATACACGACAATGGCGTGAGAGCGGGACAGTTGCATTAGTTTGGATATTGATGCAGGACTATGGGGAGAGAGCGGGGCAGTGGGATTAGTTTGGGGATTGATACAGGACTATGGGGAGAGAGCGGGGCAGTGGGATTAGTTTGGGATTGATACAGGACTATGGGGAGAGAGCGGGGCAGTGGGATTAGTTTCGGGATTGATACAGGGCAATAGGGAGAGAGCGGGGCAGTGGGATTAGTGTGGGGATTGATATAGGACTATGGGGAGAGAGCGGGACAGTGGGATTAGTTTGGAGATTGATACAGGACTATGGGGAGAGAGCGGGGCAGTGGGATTAGTTTGGGGATTGAGACTGGAGTATGGGGAGAGAGCGGGGCAGTGGGATTAGTTTGGGGATTGATACTGGACTATGGAGAGAGAGTGGGGCAGTGGGATTAGTTTGGGCATTGATACAGGGCTATGGGGAGAGAGTGGGGTAGTGGGATTAGTCTGGGGATTGATACAGGGCTATGGGGAGAGAGCGGGGCAGTGGGATTAGTTTGGGGATTGATACAGGACTATGGGGAGAGAGCGATGCAGTGGGATTAGTTTGGGATTGAGCAAGGACTATGGGGAGAGCGCGGGGCAGTGGGATTAGTTTGGGGATTGATACAGGACTATGGGGAGAGAGCGGGGCAGTGGGATTAGTTTGGGGATTGATACAGGACTATGGGGAGAGAGCGAGGCAGTGGGATTAGTTTGTGGATTGATACAGAACTATGAGGAGAGAGCGGGGCAGTGGGATTAGTTTGTGGATTAATACAGGGATATGGGGAGAGAGCGGGGCAGTGGGATTAGTTTGGGGATTGATACAGGACTGTGGGTAGAGAGCGGGGCAGTGGGATTTGTTTGGGGATTGATACAGGGCTATGGGGAGAGAGCGGGGCAGTGGAATTAGTTTGGGGATTGATACAGGGCTATGGGGACAGAGCGGGGCTGTGGGATTTGTTTGGGGATTGAAACAGTACTATGAGGAGAGAGTGAGGCAGTGGGATTAGTTTGAGGATTGATACAGGACTATGGGGAGAGAGCGGGACTGTGGGATTAGTTTGGATTGATACAGGAGTATCGGGAGAGAGCGGGGCAGTGGGATTAGTTTGGAGATTGATACAGAACTATGGGGAGAGAGCGGGGCAGTGGGATTAGTTTGGGGAATGATACAGGACTGTGGTAGAGAGCGGGGCAGTGGGATTAGCTTGGGGATTGATACAGGACGATGGGGAGAGAGTTGGGCAGTGGAATTATTTTGGCGATTGATACAGGAGTATGGGTAGGGAACGATGCAGTGGGATTAGTTTGGGGATTCATACAGGACTATGGGGAGAGAGTGGGGCAGTGGGATTAGTTTGGAGATTGATACAGGGCTATGGGGAGAGAGCAGGGCAGTGGGATTAGTTTGGGGATTGATACAGGACTATGGGGAGAGAGCGGGGCAGTGGGATTAGTTTGGGGATTGATACAGGACTCTGGGGAGAGAGCGGGGCAGTGGGATTAGTTTGGGATTGATACAGGACCATGGGGAGAGAGCGGGGCAGTGGGATCAGTTTGGGATTGAGCAAGGACTATGGGGAGAGAGCGGGGCAGTGGGATGAGTTTGGGGATTGATACAGGACTATGGGGAGAGAGCGGGGCAGTGGGATTAGTTTGGGGATTGATACAGGATTATGGGGAGAGAGCGAGGCAGTGGGATTAGTTTGTGCATTGATAGAGAACTATGAGGAGAGAGCGGGGTAGTGGGATTAGTTTGGAGATTGATACAGGGCTATGGGGAGAGAGCGGGGCAGTGGGATTAGTTTGGGGATTGATACAGGACTGTGGGTAGAGAGCGGAGCAGTGGAATTAGTTTGGGGATTGATACAGGGCTATGGGGAGAGAGCGGGCAGTGGGATTAGTTTGGGGATTGATACAGGACTATGGGGAGAGAGCGGGGCAGTGGGATTAGTTTGGGGATTGAAACAGGACTATGGGGAGAGAGCGGGACAGTGGCATTAGTTTGGGGATTGATACAGGACGATGGGGTGATAGCGGGACAGTGGGATTAGTTTGGATTGATACAGGACTATGGGGAGAGAGCGGGGCAGTAGGATTAGTTTGGATTGATACAGGACTATGGGGAGAGAGTTGGGCAGTGGGATTAGTTTGGATTGATACAGGACTATGGGGAGAGAGCTGGACAGTGGGATTAGTTTGGAGATTGATACAGGACTATGGAGAGAGAGCGGGCAGTACGATTAGATTGGGGATTGATACAGGACTATGGGGAGAGAGCGGGACAGTGGGATATATTTGGTGATTGATACAGGACTATGGGGAGAGAGCGGGGTAGTGGGATTAGTTTGGGGATTGATACAGGACTATGGGTAGAGAGCGGGGCAGTGGGATTAGCTTGGGGATTGATACAGGACTATGGGGAGAGAGCGGGGCAGTGGAATTATTTTGGGGATTGATACAGGACTATGGGTAGGGAACGATGCAGTGGGATTAGTTTGGGGATTGATACAGGACTATGGGGAGAGAGTGGGGCAGTGGGATTAGTTTGGAGATTGATACAGGGCTATGGGGAGAGAGCAGGGCAGTGGGATTAGTTTGGGCTTGATACAGGACTGTGGGGAGAGCGGGGCAGTGGGATTAGTTTGGGGTTTGAGACAGGACTATGGGGAGAGAGCGGGGCAGTGGGATTAGTTTGGGATTGATACACGACGATGGAGAGAGAGCGGAACAGTTGGATTAGTTTGGATATTGATGCAGGACTATGGGGAGAGAGCGGGGCAGTGGGATTAGTTTGGGGATTGATACAGGACTATGGGGAGAGAGCGGGGCAGTGGGATTAGTTTGGGATTGATACAGGACTATGGGGAGAGAGCGGGGCAGTGGGATTAGTTTGGGGATTGATACAGGGCAATAGGGAGAGAGCGGGGCAGTGGGATTAGTTTGGGGATTGATATAGGACTATGGGGAGAGAGCGGGACAGTGGGATTAGTTTGGAGATTGATACAGGACTATGGGGAGAGAGCGGGGCAGTAGAATTAGTTTTGGGATTAATACAGTGCTATGGGGAGAGAGCGGGGCAGTGGGATTAGTTTGGGGATTGATGCAGGTCTATGGGGAGAGCGCGGGGCAGTGAGATGAGTTTGGGGATTGATACAGGGCTATGGGGAGAGAGCAGGGCAGTGGGAATAGTTTGGGGATTGATACTGGACTATGAGAAGAGAGCGGGGCAGTGGGATTAGTTTGGAGATTGATACAATACTATGGGGAGAGAACGTGGCAGTGGGATTAGTTTGGAGATTGATACAGGACAATGGGGAGAGAGCGGGGCAGTGGGATTAGTTTGGGGATTGATAGAGGACTATGGGGAGAGAGCGGGGCAGTGGGATTAGTTTGGAGATTGATACAGGACTATGGGGAGAGAGCGGGGCAGTGGGATTAGTTTGGGGATTGGTACAGGACGATGGGGAGAGAGCGGGGCAGTGGGATTAGTTTGGGGTTTGATACTGGACTATGGGGAGAGAGTGGGGCCGTGGGATTAGTTTCGGGATTGATACAGGACTATGGGGAGAGAGCGGGGCTGTGGGATTAGTATGGGGATTGATACAGGGCTATGGGGAGAGAGCGGGGCAGTGGAATTAGTTTGGGGATAGATATGGGACTATGGGGAGAGAGCGCGGCTGTGGGATTAGTATGGGGATTGATACAGGGCTATGGGGAGAGAGCGGGGCAGTGGGATTAGTTTGCAATTGATACAGGACTATGGGGAGAGAGCGGAGCAGTGGGATTAGTTTGAGGATTGATACAGGATTTTGGGGGGAGAGCGGGGCAGTGGGATTAGTTTGTGGATTGATACAGGCTATGGGGAGAGAGCGGGGCAGTGGGATTAGTTTGGGGATTGATACAGGGCTATAGGTAGAGAGCGGGGCAGTGGGATTAGTTTGAAGATTGATTCAGGGCTATGGGGAGAGAGCGGGGCAGTGGGATTAGTTTGGGGATTGATACAGGACTATGGTGAGAGAGCGGGGCAGTGGGATTAGTTTGGGGATTAATGCAGGACTATGGGGAGAGAGCGGGTCAGTGGGATTAGTTTGAGGATTGAAACAGGACTATGGGGAGAGAGCGGGTCAGTGGAATTAGTTTGGGGATTGATATAGGACTATGGGGAGAGAGCAGGACAGTGGGATTAGTTTGGAGATTGATACAGGACTATGGGGAGAGAGCGGGGCAGTGGGATGAGTTTGGGGATTGATACAGGACTATGGGGAGAGAGCGGGGCAGTGGGATTAGTTTGGGGATTAATACAGTGCTATGGGGAGAGAGCGGGGCAGTGGGATTAGTTTGGGGATTGATTCAGGACTATGGGGGAGAGTGGGGCAGTGGGATTAATTTGGGGATTGATACAGGACTATGGGGAGAGAGCGGGGCAGTGGGATTAGTTTGAGGAGTGATATCGGACTATGGGGACAAAGAAGGACAGTGTGATTAGTTTGGAGAATGATACAGGAGTATGGTTAGAGAGCGGGGCAGTAGGATTAGTTTGGGGATTGATTCAGGACTATGGGGGTGAGCGGAGCTGTGGGATTAGTTTGGGGATTGATACAGGACTATGGGGAGAGAGCGGGGCAGTGGGATTAGTTTGGGGATTGATACAGGACTATGGGGAGAGAGCGGGCAGTGGGATTAGTTTGGAGATTGATTCAGGGCTATGGGGAGAGAGCACGGCAGTGGGATTAATGTGGGGATTGATACAGGACTCTGGTGAGAGAGCGGGGCAGTGGGATTAGTTTGGGGATTGATACAGGACTATGGGGAGAGAGCAGGGCAGTGGGATTAGTTTGGGGATTGAAACTGGGCTATGGGGAGAGAGAGGGCCAGTGGGATTAATTTGGAGATTGATACAGGACTATCGGAAGAGAGCGGGTCAGTGGGATTAGTTAGGAGATTAATACAGGACTATGGGGAGAGAGCGGGGCAGTGGGATTAGTTTGGGGATTGGTACAGGGCTATGGGGAGAAAGCGGGCAGTGGAATTAGTTTGGAGAAAGCGGGGCAGTGGAATTAGTTTGGGGATTGATACAGGGCTACGAAGAGAGAGCGGGACAGTTGGATTAGTTTGTGAATTGATACAGGACTATTGGTAGAGAGCGGGGCAGTGGGATTAGTTTGGGGAGTGATACAGGACTATGGGGAGAGAGCGGGGAAGTGGGATTATTTTGGGGATTGATAAAGTAATATGGGGAGGGAGCGAGGCAGTGGGATTAGTTTGGGGATTGATACAGGACTATGGGGAGAGAGCGGGGCAGTGGAATTAGTTTGGGGATTGATACAGGACTATGGGGAACTCAGTCAAGGGCTAAATGAACACCTCCGCAATGGTGCAGCTTCACAAGATATTTATACAGTAAAGCCCAAGTTCTGGCCTCTCCCTGTGTATTGCTCTGTCTCACAGTCAGTGAATACAGATAAAGAGTTAATTACTATATCCTGGTCCTGACATGGTGTCAAGATATTTCCTTTTGTCAGGGTTATCAGAAAGCCAAACGGCCATTACTCCATGAGTCATAGGTAATGGGCTATCACCTGTCTTGTATTGTGTCAGGATTATCCAATTTCCTGGTCAGTTTACCTGTTTGCTTCAAATGGATGAGGTAAATGAAAGAGATAATGGCTAGAAGATAAGGATGGGGTGACATGGAACTCCTGTAGTGTAGACAATAGGAGAGCACCATGTGGGGTTACTTGTCTCAGCATGACATGTCTCCTAGCTGTCTGATTACCATCAGCCATCTAACAGCAGGTTTAGCTGTTTATGCAAGCTGGCTGCTAAAATGCAGAAAGTTCTGGAAGGGCCAGGACTCCATTTTAATCAAAAGGCACACAAATACCGTATGGTATCAGCTTAGATAAAAATACATTTCCACATTCCCCCATTTTGTCCTTCACAAGGACAACTCAATCCATTCTGATCTTGTACAGTCTCTCCATTTCCATTTCTACACAAGAGCCTTCAGCAGTTGTTGCTACCATAACTCTAGCCGTGGTCTCGGTAGGTAACATAGTTTCTCCCACCCTGGCACAGCAACACTTAATGACGACAAATAATAGATACAGGGCGAAGACTATCAGCAGGAATATGATCAAACCCTGTCCCACAGATTTCCCCAGGGCTCCCAACCATCCTGATGTTTTCAGCTAGACTGCTGATATCTTCTGATTTATCTGGGATATACGTACAGCATTCTTCACCTATTAATGCGCATGTTCCTCCCTCCTTGGCTAGGAGATAAGCTAAGGCCATACGATTTTGGAGAGCCACTGTTCGAATAGCTACCATTTCGTCATTTATCCCTTCAAAGGCTTGGGAAGTTGCGTTGGCTACTGATTCTACTAAGTTAGCCAGTTTCCGTAACTGCCATTCGGTCGATGTTATTCCATAGGGTGGCACCATTACCTTGAATATTCCGTTTCGCCACGTCAAATCCCGTTTTAATCTGTGGCTTCCATAGGCCTCTCTTAGAGTCCTTACTGATCTGATAAGGGGTACCACATATCCTAAGTAACAGGACCCTGTCCAGTTGGCTGGTAACCATGGGTAGGCTTTATGGCCACAAATAAAGTAGGTGCAATTATAGGACGTCAGCTCCTGGTCCTTTCGCACTGTCCCTACTCGAGTGGTCTCACCTTCCCACCCTTTACCCGGGGCTTTGTTATGGACCGTTGTCCAGCCAACGGTTGCTATCTTTCTCTCAGTGGGATTAGTTGTGGCTTGCCATTTAATCATTTGGAAACACTTGCTGCGTACCATTTCTGGTCCTTTAGTTTCATTACTCACTAGGCATATTATACGCTCAGGATTTCTTATTCTGGGAGTAATGCTTAGGAAGGGAGGCTGATGGCTATTATCATAATTGGGCTGGTACCATCCCTGGAAGGCTGTGAGTTTATACCCTGCCGACCTCCATTCTGTTTGCTCCTTCGTTTCTGGCCCCTTAGTTAGGTTTGTCCTATTTTGCACTGTCAACCATTCTACCATTTCTGATTCGTTAAAGGGGACAGATCTCAGGGGAATACCCCCCCTGGAGTGGACAGGTACATGGGAACATATCCAACAACTCGACAAGTTTCTTTCTTGAGCATACCTATGACTCAGTGCCATAAATACGTTTACGTGCAATTCCCTTCGGTAGTGGGTCTGTACCCCTGATGTAATCAATAATGTGAAGTAAAACCCTGTCAAGCCCAGCACCATCAGTCCCCATAGTCCATACAGTTCCTTATTCAGTCTTCCTTTTTCTGTTCCTCTGATTCCTTCGTCCCTTCCTCCTGGTCGGGTGCCCGTTTGCAATGGGATGCGTGGATCCATGTTGGTCTTTCCTTTACCTTGATTGCAGTATTGGTCGCCAGCAAGACCTGGTATGGTCCTTCGAATCTTGGCTGTAGACTGCTTTTCCTTTTAAAAATCTTGATGTAAATGAATTCCCCTGGCTCCAGGTTATGACACTTCCCTTCCGCTGGCTTGACTTGGGCTTCCTTTACCTGTGAATGAAAGCTGGAAATACATTTGGTTAGTGCAATACAATAATTCAACATATTTTCCTCCATTTTGTGGATGTCCATCTGTTTTGCAGTAAATGGTGCTGGACGTCCCATAAATATCTCATGTGGTGACAAGCCTGTTGTTCTGTTGGTTGCAGATCGCATTACCATCAAAGCAAAGGGCAGCAGTTCTGTCCATTTCAGTCCAGTGTCATTGCATAGTTTTGCCGGCTTATTTTTAAGCATTCCATTATATCTTTCAACAAGTCCACCTGATTGTGGATGATAACTGCGATGAAAACGTTGATTAATCTGTAAAGCTTTACACATTTCTCTTATAACAGTTCCCGTGAAATGTGACCCGTTATCACTAGAAAGCTTAGCAGAGATTCCGAAGCGCGGTACAATTTCTTTTAACAAACATTTAGCAACAGTAGTGACATCGGCCTTTTTACATGGAAAGGCTTCAATCCATCTAGAGAACACATCTACAATAACTAATACATACTTGAATCCCATACACATAGGTAATTCAATAAAATCCATTTGTAAATGTACAAAAGGCCCGACTTGGTTTGGGTGGGAGGCAGATTCTACTTTTTCCGTCTTACCCGGATTCATTTTCTGACAGGTAACACAATTTTCACAGATTTGTTTTGCAATTGCCGAAATACCTGGTGCATACCAAGTTGCCAAAATATAATCTGCCAATCCCCCTTTGCCTGCAAGTGTGAATGTATGAACACATCGGGCAATCCATGGAAGTAAGGATCTAGGGGCCACCACGCGGCCGTCATGGTAAACCCATATTCCTTCTGGATTTTTATAACATTGATCCTTCGTCCAGGTCACCACCTCCTCCGTACTGGCCTGTGTCTGAAAGGCCAGCACGTCATTAATAGTGGGTGGTGGGTCTGTCTCCTCCTCCGTACTGGCCTGTGTCTGAAAGGTCAGCACGTCATTAATAGTGGGTGGTGGGTCTGTCTCCTCCTCCGTACTGGCCTGTGTCTGAAAGGTCAGCACATCATTAATAGTGGGTGGCGGGTCTGTCTCCTCCTCCTCCTCCGTACTGGTCTGTGTCTGAAAGGTCAGCACGTCATTAATAGTGGGTGGCGGGTCTGTCTCCTCCTCCTCCTCCGTACTGGCCTGTGTCTGAAAGGCCAGCACGTCATTAATAGTGGGTGGCGGGTCTGTCTCCTCCTCCTCCCTACTGGCCTGTGTCTGAAAGGCCAGCACGTCATTAATAGTGGGTGGCGGGTCTGTCTCCTCCTCCTCCCTACTGGCCTGTGTCTGAAAGGCCAGCACGTCATTAATAGTGGGTGGTGGGTCTGTCACCTCCTCCTCCCTACTGGCCTGTGTCTGAAAGACCAGCACGTCATTAATAGTGGGTGGTGGGTCTGTCACCTCCTCCTCCCTACTGGCCTGTGTCTGAAAGGCCAGCACGTCATTAATAGTGGGTGATGGGTCTGTCTCCTCCTCCTCCGTACTGGCCTGTGTCTGAAAGGCCAGCACGTCATTAATAGTGGGTGGCGGGTCTGAGCAATTATTTTTCCTTAGTGGGAACAATGACACCTGCATCCCCCCTTTCGACAGAGCTGCTGACTTAGCTGCATTATCAGCTCTGGCATTCCCAAGTGCCACCTCATTCGACTGGCCTGTATGTGCTTGGCATTTGATAATGGCAAGCTTTAAGGGGCATTGATGGCTCGCAGGAGATTTTCCACTTGTTCTGCATTTTTGATAGGGGTTCCTGAAGAAGTCAGGTACCCGCGAATCTTCCAAATTTGTCCATAGTCATGTGATACCCCAAAAGCATACCTGGAGTCAGTGTAGATATTAACTGTGCGTCCTTCAGCCAGAATACAGGCTTGAGTTAACGCAAACAATTCGGCTTGTTGGGCTGAAAAGGAGTCTGGAAGAGAGGCTGTTTCGACAACATTAAACTGAGTTACAATTGCATAAGCCGCTCTAGGTTGGCCCCTATCATTTCGTAGGGCTGATCCGTCAACATAGTACACTAGATCAGGATTACACATTGGTACATCTGTTAGATTGATATGTGGTTTAGTCACTAATTCGGTTACCATTTCACATGAATGGGGTTCGCCGTCGTCTTCCGTGGGGAGTAGAGTGGCTGGATTTAAGGTAGTGCATCTTTTGATGATAAGGTTCGGATTTGATAACAGTTCGACCTCGTATTTAGTGGTTGTTGCAGAGGTTAGGTGTTGGGTGGCACACTTAGTAAGTAAAATCTCGACAGAGTGTGGGATAGACAAAATGGTCTGATGATTTAGAGTTATTGTCTGAGCCTGTTGCATAGCATAATAAGCTGCTGCCAATGAAGGAAGACATCCTGGTAGTCCGCGTCCCACTGGGTCTAGTTGTGTACTGAAATACGCTACCGGTCGCTGCCTGTCCCCATGTAACTGAGTCAAAACAGATTGTGCAAAACCCGACTTGTGATGCACAAATAAGTTGAATAGCTTCGTGTCATCTGGTAATCCCAAGGCTGGTGCTGAAGTGAGGGACTGTTTAAAGTTCTGGAAAGCATTCCGGGATACTTCATTCCACATCCTTTAAGCATTGTGAGAATATTTGTGTGGGCTTCTGAACTGGACAAATCTGTGTGTTACACGGACTTCTCATTTATGCTTATGGTGATTCACAGATCACAGAATGTAAAGTACTTGTTTTCTAATTTTATTAAAAGGCTTCCAAACCCAAGATTTTTCCAATGCACCCAAAATGTTGATCAAGAGATCACCTGAAATATCTCAAAATCCCAATTCAATTATTGTACTGTCACTCTTTATCAAAAAAAATCCTCTTACTGAGCTAGAAGCTTTTGTACCAAGAATTTACATCAAGGACAATGAGAGTGTACTCCCCCAGCCTGCACCTCGAGAGACCCACAAAGGCTTTTTAAAAAAAAAGGCATTACAACTTTTAACCACCGGGACCATGTCTCAACAAACCCATCCTTTGTGCATTTCCTAGCTCCGTAACTTCTCATCCGAATAAATCCACACCTGCGCTTCTAACTTAAAATGTCTTAAACTTCCCACATACAGGACAACACTATGAAGGGTTAAAAAAACTTCACTTTGTTTGAAAAAGTGGGTGGAGCTAAAACAAACAGGCAGTTCCACAACCTTTCCAAACAGGTCTCCAGACACAAGGAAAAAAGACAGAAGCACTCTCATTCAAAGACAAGACATTCACGCACTCTCATTGAAAGACAAGACATTCACAAGTCTCTCTCCATTCAATAAAGCTTTTTCTTTTGCTAGCTTCATTTTTTTTTTTAAATCCATAAGTCACTATCAGGTTCTCTTTTTTTTTTACATTTGATTTACTTCCTCTGTTAATTTTACATGGACTTGAAGAATCGGAACCCAGGCCTTTTCTATTACTTTCCTTTTTTTTCTACCTGGATCTCTGTTTATAAGACACTCCTCTAGACATGTTGTTCTCTCTAAATTAAATGAACCATCGGGTGGAAATGGCCTGTTTTCACCCTTAGTCCACTTTGCCGTTTTTGTTTCTTTGGTCAATTGAAGACTGACCACAATTCTGGAGCATGACATAGGCTGCTGTGCCTTTTGTGGTGTTTTAACTTGCTCCGGCACCCATTCTGGATGATTAAGATTTTCCACAGTTTATGATCTCACAATCCTTTCAGCCAACCGAGTTCTCTACGCCCACTTCTCCTGGCCGTTACGTGGCCTGAAAAGGCTCTTAATTCGGGCTCAGTCTGGGTGTGTGAGATATGTTGGCACGAACCAACCGTAGTTGATCAATCAGTTACTGTTTCTTTTCTTAATCAATCCTTGTGTTTTTTTTTTCGAATCACAACTTTCCCTGGTGACTCTTCCCGTTTCTCTAATGGCAATGACTCACAAAGGTATTGCAAACAACAGTAATACAAGGACAACACTACAATATTCCCGTGAGTACACAAATCATAACCTCTAAACAAATTCTCAGTCTGCGTTATACGCCATTACAGACCGAGTCCTTAACTTATCTTAATAACAGCTGATAAAACTTAAGGTTCCGTACCCAAACTCTTTGATCGATTGCGCTCTTTTTTTTTTTATAGTCTTATCACATAAGAACCCCTTCCGAATTAAAAACAATAAAAATCTTATCACATAAGAACCTGGAACCCTTTTCGATCGACTAGCGCTCCCTTACCTACTGAAACCTTCCCCGGGCTGTCTCGAGATTTTTTCCAGAACCTGTTCTCTTCTGCTGGCGAGCTGAGAAAGAAATGGTTATAAAAAAAATACCTTTAACTTTTAAATGCAGAGTCTTGTAGATGCAGTACCTCCGCTGTGGACAACAGATTACATCTGCGATTCAACAGTGAAGAAACCTCTTGTGAGCAAAGGCTCACCTTGTTTGGCCACCGAAGCCTTTCACTTGAGAGGCACTATGCCTGTATCCGTTTCACTCACAGGACAGAGAGTATGCATCTCGGTGGGACCTCCAATAACTGTCGAAATCTCGACCTCCGAAAAGAATGACTCCGACACTTACAGCTCCGATGGAAGTTTCTCTTTTAATTTACTTGCTCGCAAGGGGTAGGTTTCACTCAGTCAAGGGCTAAATGAACACCTCCGAAATGGTACAGCTTCACAAGATATTTATACAGTAAAACCCAAGTTCTGGCCTCTCCCTGTGTATTGCTCTGTCTCACAGTCAGTGAATACAGATAAAGAGTTAATTGCTATATCCTGGTCCTGACATGGTGTCCAGATATTTCCTTTTGTCAGGGTTATCAGAAAGCCAAACGGCCATTACTCCATGAGTCATAGGTAATGGGCTATCATCTGTCTTGTATTGTGTCAGGATTATCCAATTTCCTGGTCAGTTCATCTGTTTGCTACAAATGGATGAGGTCTCGGAAAGAGATAATGGCTAGAAGATAAGGATGGGGTGACATGGAACTTCTGTAGTGTAGTCAATAGGAGAGCACCATGGCGGGTTACTTGTCTCAGCAGGACTTGTCTCCCAGCTGTCTGATGGCCATCAGCCATCTCAAACCAGGATTAGCTGTTTATGCAAGCTGACTGCTAAAATGCAGAAAGTTCTGGAAGGGCCAGGACTCCATTTTAATCAAAAGGCACACAAATACCGTATGGTATCAGCTTAGATAAAAATACTTTCCACACTCCCCCCGGAACACACTCCCCTCACCTCCCCCCGGGGCACACTCCCCTCACCTCCCCCCGGGACACTCTCCCCTCCCCTCCCCCCGGGACACTCTCCCCTCCCCTCCCCCCGAGACACTCTCCCCTCCCCCCGAGACACTCTCCCCTCCCCCCGGGACACACTCCCCTCACCTCCCCCCGAGAAACTCTCCCCTCCCCCCGGGACACTCTCCCCTCCCCTCCCCCCGAGACACTCTCCCCTCCCCTCCCCCCGAGACACTATCCACTCCCCTCCCACCGAGACACTCTCCCCTCCCCCCGAGACACTCTCCCCTCCCCTCCCCTCGGGACACTCTCCCCTCCCCCCGAGACATTCTCCCCTCCCCCCGAGACACTCTCCCCTCCCCCCGAGACACTCTCCCCTCCCCTCCCCTCGAGACACTCTCCCCTCCCCCCGAGACACTCCCCCCTCCCCCCGGGATACTCTCCCCTACCCCTGAGACACTCTCCCCTCCCCCGAGACACTCTCCCCTCCCCCCGAGACACTCTCCCCTCCCCTCCCCTCGAGACACTCTCCCCTCCCCCCGAGACACTCCCCCCTCCCCCCGGGATACTCTCCCCTACCCCTGAGACACTCTCCCCTCCCCCGAGACACTCTCCCCTCCCCCCGAGACACTCTCCCCTCCCCCCGAGACACAATCCGCTCGCGCCGGGGACACTCTTCCCTCCCCTCCACCCGAGACACTCTCCCCTCCCCCCGAGACACTCTCCACTCCCCCCGAGACACTCTCCCCTCCCCCGAGACACTCTCCCCTCCCCCCGAGACACTCTCCCCTCGCCCCGAGACACTCTCCACTCCCCCCGAGACACTCTCCCCTCCCCCGAGACACTCTCCCCTCTCCCGAGAAACTCTCCCATCCCCCGAGACACTCTCCCGTCCCCCCGAGACACTCTACCCTCCCCCCGGGACACTCTCCCCTCCCCCCGAGACACTCTCCCCTCCCTCCGAGACACTCTCCCCTCCTCCCGGGACGCTCTCCACTCCCCGCGAGACACTCTCCCCTCCCCCCGAGACACTCTCCCCTCCCCCCGAGACACTCTCCCCTCCCCCACAACACTCTCCCCTCCCCCTGAGGCACTCTCCCCTCCCCCCGAGACATTCTCCACGCCACCCGGACATTCTCCCCTCCCCCCCGGACACTCTCCCCTCCCCCTGGGACACTCTCCGTCCCCCCGGGACACTCTCCCCTCCCCCCGAGACACTCTCCCCTCCCCCCGGTACACTCTCCCCTCCCCCCGAGACTCTCTCCCCTCCCCCCGAGACACTCTCCCCTCCGCCCGAGACACTCCCCCCTCCCCCCGAGACACTCTCCCCTCCCCCTTAGACACTCTTCCCTCCCCCGAGACACTCTCCCCTCCCCCTAAGACACTCTCCCCTCCATCTGAGACACTCTCCCCTCCCCCCGAGACACTCTCCCCTCCCCCCGAGACACTCTCCCCTCCCCCCGAGACACCCTCACCTCCCCCCGAGACACTCTCCCCTCCCCCCGGGACACTCTCCCCTCCCCCCGGGACACTCTCCCCTCTCCCCCGGGACAATCTCCCCTCCCCTCCCCCCGAGACACTCTCCCCTCCCCCCGGGACACTCTCCCCTCCCCTCCCCCTGGGATACTCTCCACTCTCCCCGGAAAACTCTCCGCTCCCCCTGAGACACTCTCCCCTCCCCTCGGGACACTCTCCACTCCACCCGGGACACTCTCCCTTCCCCCCGGGATACTCTCCCCTCCCCCTGAGACACTCTCCCCTCCCCCGGGACACTCTCCCTTCCCCCCGGGACACTCTCCCCTCCCCCCGGGACACTCTCCCCTCCCCTCGGGACACTCTCCCCTCCCCTCTCCACGGGACACTCTCCCCCCCCCCCCCGAGACACTCTCCCCTCCCCCCGGGACAGTCTTCCCTCCTCCCGGGACACTCTCCCCTCCCCCCGAGACACTCTCCCCTCCCCACGGGACACTCTCCACTCCCCCCGGGACACTCTACCCTCCCCCCGAGACACGCTCCCCTCCCCACGAGACACTCTCCCCTTCCCCCGGGACACTCTCCCCTCCCCCCGGGACACTCTCCCCTCCCCTCTCCTCGGGACATTCTCCCCTCCCCCCCGTGTCACACTCCCCTCCCCCCGGGACACTCTCCCCTCCACCCGGGACAGTCTCCCCTCCTCTCGGAACACTCTCCCCTCCCCCCGAGACACTCTCCCCTCCCCCTGGGACACTCTCCCCTCCCCTCTCCTCGGGACACTCTCTCCCCCCCCCCGAGACACACTCCCCTCCCCCCGGGACACTCACCCCTCACCTCGGGACACTCTCCCCTCCACTCGGGACACTCTCCCCTCCCCTCCCCCCGGAACACACTCCTCTCACCTCCCCCCGAGACACTCACCACTCCCCTCCCCCCGGGACACTCTCCCCTCCCCTCCCCCCGAGACACTCTCCACTCCCCCCGGGACACTCTCCCCTCCCCCCGGGACACTCTCCCCTCTCCCCCGGGACACTCTCCCCTCCCCTCCCCCCGAGACACTCTCCACTCCCCCCGGGACACTCTCCCCTCCCCTCCCCCTGGGATACTCTCCACTCTCCCCGGAAAACTCTCCGCTCCCCCTGAGACACTCTCCCCTCCCCGCGGGACACGTTCCCCTCCCCCCGGGACACTCTCCCTTCCCCCCGGGATACTCTCCCCTCCCCCTGAGACACTCTCGCCTCCCCCCGGGACACTCTCCCTTCCCCCCGGGACACTCTCCCCTCCCCCCGGGAAACTCTCCCCTCCTCTCGGGACACTCTCCCCTCCCCTCTCCACGGGACACTCTCCCCTCCCCCCCGAGACACTCTCCCCTCCTCCCGGGACACTCTCCCCTCCCCCCGAGACACTCTCCCCTCCCCACGGGACACTCTCCACTCCCCCCGGGACACTCTACCCTCCCCCCGAGACACGCTCCCCATCTCCACGAGACACTCTCCCCTCCACCCGGGACAGTCTCCCCTCCTCTCGGGACACTCTCCCCTCCCCCCGAGACACTCTCCCCTCCCCCTGGGACACTCTCCCCTCCCCTCTCCTCGGGACACTCTCTCCTCCCCCCCCCGAGACACACTCCCCTCCCCCCGGGACACTCATCCCTCACCTCGGGACACTCTCCCCTCCACTCGGGACACTCTCCCCTCCCCTCCCCCCGGAACACACTCCTCTCACCTCCCCCCGGGACACACTCCCCTCCCCTCCCCCCGGGACACTCTCCCCTCCCCTCCCCCCGAGACACTCTCCACTCCCCACCCCCCGGGACACTCTCCCCTCCCCTCCCCCCGAGACACTCTCCACTCCCCTCCCCCCGAGGCACTCGCCCCTCCCCCCGAGACACTCTCCCCTCCCCCCGAGACTCTCTCCCCTCCCCCCGAGACACTCTCCCCTCACCCCGGGGACACTCTCCCCTCCCCTCCTCCCGAGACACACTCCCATCCCCCCGAGAGACTCTCCCCTCCCCCCGAGACACTCTCCCCTCCCCGCGAGACACTCTCCACTCCCCCCGAGACACTCTCCCCTCCCCCTGAGACACTCTCCCCTCCATCTGAGACACTCTCCCCTCACCCAGAGACACTCTCCTCTGCCCCCGAGACACCCTCCCCTCGCCCCGGGACACTCTCCCCTCCCCCCGAGACACTCCCCCCTCCACCCGAGACACTCTCCCCGCCCCCTGAGACACTCACCCCTCCCCCTGAGACACTCTCCCCTCCCCCTGAGACACTCACCCCTCCCCCTGAGACACTCTCCCCTCCCCCCGAGACACTCTCCCCTCCCCCGAGAAACTCTCCCCTCCCCCCGGGACACTCTCCCCTCCCCCCCGGGACACTCTCCCCTCCCCTCCCCCCGAGACACTCTCCTCTCCCCTCCGGGACACTCTCCCCTCCCCTCCCCCGGGACACTCTCCACTATCCCCGGGAAACTCTCCCCTCCCCCTGAGACACTCTCCCCTCCCCCCGGGACACTCTCCCGTCCCCTCGGGACACTCTCCCCTCCCCTCCCCCCAGGAAACTCTCCCCTCTCCCCGGGACACTCTCCCCTCCCCTCCCCCCGGGACACTCTCCCCTCCCCTCCCCCCGGGACACTCTCCCCTCCCCTCCCCCCGAGACATTCTCCCCTCCCCCCGAGACACACTCCGCTCGCGCCGGGGACACGCTCCCCTCCCCCCGAGACACTCTCAACTCCCTCTGAGAAACTCTCCCATCCCCCGAGACACTCTCCCCTCCACCCGAGACACTCTCCCCTCCTCCCGGGACACTCTCCCCTCCCCTTGAGACACTCTCCCGTCCCCCGAGACACTCTACCCTCCCTCCGGGACACTCTCCCCTCCCCTCCCCCCGAGACGCTCTCCCCTCCCCCGAGACACTCTCCCCTCCCCCTGAGGCACTCTCCCCTCCCCCGAGACATACTCCCCTCCCCCAGAGACACTCTCCCCTCTCCCCGAGACACTCTCCCCTCCCCCCGAGACATTCTCCCCTCCCCCCGAGACACTCTCCCCTCTCCCCGAGACACTCTCCACTCCCCCCGGGACACTCTCCCCTCCTCCCGGGAAACTCTCCCTTCCCCCCGGGACACTCTCCCCTCCCCCCGGGACACTCTCCCCTCCCCTCGGGACACTCTCCCCTCCCCTCTCCACGGGACACTCTCCCCTCCCCCCCGAGACACTCTCCCCTCCCCCCGGGACAGTCTCCCCTCCTCCCGGGACACTCTCCCCTCCCCCCGAGACACTCTCCCCTCCCCACGGGACACTCTCCACTCCCCCCGGGACACTCTACCCTCCCCCCGAGACACGCTCCCCTTCCCACGAGACACTCTCCCCTTCCCCCGGGACACTCTCCCCTCCCCCCGGGACACTCTCCCCTCCCCTCTCCTCGGGACACTCTCCCCTCCCCCCCGTGTCACACTCCCCTCCCCCCGGGACATTCTCCCCTCCACCCGGGACAGTCTCCGCTCCTCTCGGAACACTCTCCCCTCCCCCCGAGACACTCTCCCCTCCCCCTGGGACTCTCTCCCCTCCCCTCTCCTCGGGACACTCTCTCCTCCCCCCCCGAGACACACTCCCCTCCCCCCGGGACACTCACCCCTCACCTCGGGACACTCTCCCCTCCACTCGGGACACTCTCCCCTCCCCTCCCCCCGAGACACTCTCCACTCCCCTCCCCCCGGGACACTCTCCCCTCCCCTCCCCCCGAGACACTCTCCACTCCCCCCGGGACACTCTCCCCTCCCCCCGGGACACTCTCCCCTCTCCCCCGGGACACTCAACTCTCCCCTCCCCCCGAGACACTCTCCCCTCCCCCCGGGACACTCTCCCCTCCCCTCCCCCCGGGACACTCTCCCCTCCCCTCCCCCCGGACGGACTCCCATCCCCCCGGGACACTCTCTCCTCCCCTCCCCCCGAGACACACTCCACTCCCCTCCCCCCGAGACACTCTCCCCTCCCCCCGGGACACTCTCCCTTCCCCCCGGGACACTCTCCCCTCCCCCCGGGACACTCACCCCTACCCTCTCCTCGGAACACTCTCCCCTCCCCCCGAGACACTCTCCCCACCCCCCGGGACACTCTCCCCTCCTCCCGGGACACTCTCCCCTCCCCCCGAGACACTCTCCCCTCCCCACCGGGACAATCACCCCTCCCCCCGGGACACTCTCCACTCCCCCCGGGACACTCTCCCCTCCCCCCGAGACACTCTCCCCCCCCCCCCGTGACACTCAACCCTCCCCCCGTGACACTCTCCACTCCCCCCGGGACACTCTCCCCTCCCCTCTCCTCGGGACACTCTCTCCACCCCCCTGGACACTCTCCCCTCCTCCCGGGACACGCTCCCCTCCCCCAGAGACACTCTCCCCTCCCCCCGGGACACTCACCCCTCCCCCCGGGACACTCTCCACTCCCACCGGGACACTCTCCCCTCCCCCTGAGACACTCTCCCCTCCCCCCGGGACACTCTCCCCTCCCCCCGAGACACTCTCCCCTCCCCCCGGGATACTCACCCCTCCCCTAGGGACACTCTCCACTCCCCCCGGGACACTCTACCCTCCCCCCGAGACACTCTCCCCTCCCACCGGGACACTCTCCACTCCCCCCGAGACACTCTCCCCTCCCCCCGGGACGCTCTCCCCTCCCCTCCCCCCGGGACACTCTCCCCTCCCCCCGAGATACTCTCCCCTCCCCCCGAGACACTCTCCGCTCCCCCCGAGACACTCTCCCCTCGCCCTGAGACACTCTCCCCTCCCCCTGAGACACTCTCCCGTCCCCCTGAGACACTCTCCCCTCGATCTGAGACACTCTCGCCTCCCCCCGAGACACTCTCCCCTCCCCCTGAGACACACTCCTCTGCACCCGAGACACCCTCCCCTCCCCCCGAGACACTCTCCCCTCCCCCTGGGTCACTCTCCCCTTCCCCTGGGACACTCTCCCCTCCCCCCCGGGACAATCTCCCCTCCCCTCTCCCCGGGACACTCTCCACTCCCCCTGAGACACTCTCCCCTCCCCTCGGGACACTCTCCCCTCCCCCGGGACACTCTCCCCTCCCCTCGGGACACTCTCCCCACCCCTCGGGACACTCACCCCACCCCCGGGACACTCTCCCCTCCGCTCTTCTCGGAACACTCTCCCCTCCTCCCTGAGACACTCTCCCCTCCCCCCGGGACCCTCTCCCCTCCCCCCGCGACACTCTCCCCTCCTCCCGGGACACTCTCCCCTCCCCCTGAGACACTCTCCCCTCCCCCCGGGACACTCTCCCCTCCCCCCGAGACACTCTCCCCTCCCCCCGGGATACTCACCCCTCCCCTAGGGACACTCTCCACTCCCCCCGGGATACTCACCCCTCCCCTAGGGACACTCTCCACTCCCCCCAGGACACTCTCCCCTCCCCCCGAGACACTCTCCCCTCCCACTGGGACACTCTACCCTCCCCCCGAGACACTCTCCCCTCCCACCGAGACAGTCTCCCCTCCCCCAGAGACACTCTCCCCTCCCCTCCCCTCGGGACACTCTCCCCTCCCCCCGAGACACTCTCCCCTCCCCCCAGGACACTCACCCCTCCCCACGGGACACTCTGCCCTCCCCTACCCCTGAGACACTCTCCCCTCCCCCGAGACACTCGCCCCTCTCCCCGAGACACTCTCCCCTCCCCACGAGACACCCTCCCCTCCCCCCGATACACTCTCCCCTCCCCCCGATACACTCTCCCCTCCCCCCGGGACACTCTCCCCTCCCCCTGGGACACTCTCCCCTCCCCTCCCCGCCGGGACACTCTCCCCTCCCCTCCCCCCGGGACAGTCTCCCCTCACCCCGGGACAGTCTCCGCTCCCCCTGAGACACTCTCCCCTCCCCTCGGGACACTCTCCCCTCCCCCGGGACACTCTCCCCTCCCCCCGGGACACTCTCCCCACCCCCCGGGACACTCTCCCCTCCGCTCTTCTCGGGACAATCTCCCCTCCCCCCCGAGACACTATCCCCTCCCCCCGGGACCCTCTCCCCTCCCCCCGGGACACTCTCCCCTCCCCCCGGGACACTCTCCCCACCCCCCGGGACACTCTCCCCTCCGCTCTTCTCGGGACAATCTCCCCTCCCCCCCGAGACACTATCCCCTCCCCCCGGGACCCTCTCCCCTCCCCCCGAGACACTATCCCCTCCCCCCGGGACCCTCTCCCCTCCCCCCGGGACACTCTCCCCTCCCCCCGAGACACTCTCCCCTCCCCCCGGGATACTCACCCCTCCCCTCGGGACACTCTCCACTCCCCCCGGGACACTCTCCCCTCCCGCCGAGACACTCTCCCCTCCCCCCGGGACACTCTACCCTCCCCCCCAAGAAACTCTCCACTCCCCTCCCACCGAGACACTCTCCCCTCCCCCCGAGACACTCTCCCCTCCCCTCCCCTCGGGACACTCTCCCCTCCCCCCGAGACACTCTCCCCTACCCCCGGGACACTCACCCCTCCCCCCGGGACACTCTCCACTCCCCCCGGGACACTCTCCCCTCCCCTCTCCTCGGGACACTCTCTCCACCCCCCTGGACACTCTCCCCTCCTCCCGGGACACTCTCCCCTCCCCCCGAGACACTCTCCCCTCCCCCCGGGACACTCACCCCTCCCCCCGGGACACTCTCCACTCCCACCGGGACACTCTCCCCTCCCCCCGAGACACTCTCCCCTCCCACCGTAACTCTCACCCCTCCCCTCGGGACACGCTCCCCTCCCCCCGGGACACTCTCCCCTCCCCTCGTGACATTCTCCCCTCCCCCCGAGACACTCTCCCCTCCCCCCGAGACACTCTCCCCTCCCCCCGAGATACTCTCCCCTCCCCCCGAGACACTCTCCGCTCCCCCCGAGACACTCTCCCCTCGCCCTGAGACACTCTCCCCTCCCCCTGAGACACTCTCCCGTCCCCCTGAGACACTCTCCCCTCGATCTGAGACACTCTCGCCTCCCCCCGAGACACTCTCCCCTCCCCCTGAGACACACTCCTCTGCACCCGAGACACCCTCCCCTCCCCCCGAGACACTCTCCCCTCCCCCTGGGTCACTCTCCCCTTCCCCTGGGACACTCTCCCCTCCCCCCCGGGACAATCTCCCCTCCCCTCTCCCCGGGACACTCTCCACTCCCCCTGAGACACTCTCCCCTCCCCTCGGGACACTCTCCCCTCCCCCGGGACACTCTCCCCTCCCCTCGGGACACTCTCCCCTCCCCTCGGGACACTCACCCCTCCCCCGGGACACTCTCCCCTCCGCTCTTCTCGGAACACTCTCCCCTCCTCCCTGAGACACTCTCCCCTCCCCCCGGGACCCTCTCCCCTCCCCCCGCGACACTCTCCCCTCCTCCCGGGACACTCTCCCCTCCCCCTGAGACACTCTCCCCTCCCCCCGGGACACTCTCCCCTCCCCCCGAGACACTCTCCCCTCCCCCCGGGATACTCACCCCTCCCCTAGGGACACTCTCCACTCCCCCCGGGACACTCTACCCTCCCCCCGAGACACTCTCCCCTCCCACCGGGACACTCTCCACTCCCCCCGAGACACTCTCCACTCCCCCCGAGACACTCTCCCCTCCCACCGTAACTCTCACCCCTCCCCTCGGGACACGCTCCCCTCCCCCCGGGACACTCTCCCCTCCCCACGTGACATTCTCCCCTCCCCCCGAGACACTCTCCCCTCCCCCCGAGACACTCTCCCCTCCCCCCGAGATACTCTCCCCTCCCCCCGAGACACTCTCCGCTCCCCCCGAGACACTCTCCCCTCGCCCTGAGACACTCTCCCCTCCCCCTGAGACACTCTCCCGTCCCCCTGAGACACTCTCCCCTCGATCTGAGACACTCTCGCCTCCCCCCGAGACACTCTCCCCTCCCCCTGAGACACACTCCTCTGCACCCGAGACACCCTCCCCTCCCCCCGAGACACTCTCACCTCCCCCTGGGTCACTCTCCCCTCCCCCTGAGACACTCTCCCCTCCCCCCGGGACACTCTCCCCTCCCCCCGAGACACTCTCCCCTCCCCCCGGGATACTCACCCCTCCCCTAGGGACACTCTCCACTCCCCCCGGGACACTCTACCCTCCCCCCGAGACACTCTCCCCTCCCACCGGGACACTTTCCACTCCCCCCGAGACACTCTCCACTCCCCCCGGGATACTCACCCCTCCCCTAGGGACACTCTCCACTCCCCCCGGGACACTCTCCCCTCCCCCCGAGACACTCTCCCCTCCCACTGGGACACTCTACCCTCCCCCCGAGACACTCTCCCCTCCCACCGAGACAGTCTCCCCTCCCCCCGAGACACTCTCCCCTCCCCTCCCCTCGGGACACTCTCCCCTCCCCCCGAGACACTCTCCCCTCCCCCCGGGACACTCACCCCTCCCCACGGGACACTCTGCCCTCCCCTACCCCTGAGACACTCTCCCCACCCCCGAGACACTCGCCCCTCTCCCCGAGACACTCTCCCCTCCCCACGAGACACCCTCCCCTCCCCCCGATACACTCTCCCCTCCCCCCGATACACTCTCCCCTCCCCCCGGGACACTGTCCCCTCCCCCTGGGACACTCTCCCCTCCCCTCCCCGCCGGGACACTCTCCCCTCCCCTCCCCCCGGGACAGTCTCCCCTCACCCCGGGACAGTCTCCGCTCCCCCTGAGACACTCTCCCCTCCCCTCGGGACACTCTCCCCTCCCCCGGGACACTCTCCCCTCCCCCCGGGACACTCTCCCCACCCCCCGGGACACTCTCCCCTCCGCTCTTCTCGGGACAATCTCCCCTCCCCCCCCGAGACACTTTCCCCTCCCCCCGGGACCCTCTCCCCTCCCCCCGGGACACTCTCCCCTCCTCCTGGGACACTCTCCCCTCCCCCTGAGACACTCTCCCCTCCCCCCGGGACACTCTCCCCTCCCCCCGAGACACTCTCCCCTCCCCCCGGGATACTCACCCCTCCCCTCGGGACACTCTCCACTCCCCCCGGGACACTCTCCCCTCCCGCCGAGACACTCTCCCCTCCCCCCGGGACACTCTACCCTCCCCCCCGAGAAACTCTCCACTCCCCTCCCACCGAGACACTCTCCCCTCCCCCCGAGACACTCTCCCCTCCCCTCCCCTCGGGACACTCTCCCCTCCCCCCGAGACACTCTCCCCTACCCCCGGGACACTCACCCCTCCCCCCGGGACACTTTCCCCTCCCCTACCCCTGAGACACTCTCCCCTCCCCTGAGACACTCGCCCCTCTCCCCGAGACACTCTCCCCTCCCCCGAGACACTCTCCCCTCCCCCCGAGACACTCTCCCCTCCCCCCGAGACACTCTCCCCTCCCCCCGGGACACTCTCCCCTCCCCCCGAGACACTCTTCCCTCCCCCCGAGACACTCTCCCCTCCCCCCGGGACACTCTCCCCTCCCCCCGAGACACTCTTCCCTCCCCCCGGGACAATCTCCCCTCCGCTCCCCCCGGGACACTCTCCGCTCCCCCCGAGACACTCTCCCCTCCCCCCGGGACACTTTCCCCTCCCCTCCCCCCGGGACACTCTCCACTCCCCTCCCCCCGGATGGACTCCCATCCCCCCGGGACACTCTCCCCTTCCCTCCCTCCGAGACACACTCCACTCCCCTCCCCCCGAGACACTCTCCCCTCCCCCCAGGACACTCTCCCCTCCCCCCGGGACACTCTTCCCTCCCCCCGAGACACTCTCCCCTCCCCCCGGGACACTCTCCCCTCCCCCCGAGACACTCTTCCCTCCCCCCGGGACAATCTCCCCTCCGCTCCCCCCGGGACACTCTCCGCTCCCCCCGAGACACTCTCCCCTCCCCCCGGGACACTTTCCCCTCCCCTCCCCCCGGGACACTCTCCACTCCCCTCCCCCCGGATGGACTCCCATCCCCCCGGGACACTCTCCCCTTCCCTCCCTCCGAGACACACTCCACTCCCCTCCCCCCGAGACACTCTCCCCTCCCCCCAGGACACTCTCCCCTCCCCCCGGGACACTCTCCCCTCCTCCCGGGACACTCTCCCCTCCCCCCGAGACATTCTCCCCTCCCCCCGGGACACTCACCCCTCCCCCCGGGACACTCTCCACTCCCACCGGGACACTATCCCCTCCCCCCGAGACACTCTCCCCTCCCCCCGGGACACTCTGCTCTCCCCTCTCCTCGGGACACTCTCCCCTACCCCTGAGACACTCTCCCCTCACCCGAGACACTCGCCCCTCCCCCCGAGACACTCTCCCCACCCACCGGGACACTCTCCCCTCCTCCCGGGACACTCTCCCCTCCCCCCGAGACACTCTCCCCTCCCCCCCGGGACACTCACCCCTCCCCCCGGGACACTCTTTGCTCCCCCCGGGACACTCTCCCCTCCCCCCGAGACACTCTCCCCTCCCCCCGGGACATTCACCCCTCCCCCCGGGACACTCTCCACTCCCCCCCGGGACACTCTCCCCTCCCCTCTCCTCGGGACACTCTCCCCTCCCCCCCGGGACACTCTCCCCTCCTCCCGGGACACTCTCCCCTCCCCCCGAGACACTCTCCCCTCCCCCCGGGACACTCACCCCTCCCCCCGGGACACTCTCCACTCCACCGGGACACTCTCCCTTCCCCCCGAGACACTCTCCCCTCCCACCGGGACTCTCACCCCTACCCTCGGGACTCGCTCCCCTCCCCCCGGGACACTCTCCCCTCCCCCCGAGATACTCTCCCCTCCCCCCAAGACACTCTCCGCTCCCCCCGAGACACACTCCCCTCGCCCTGAGACACTCTCCCCTCCCCCTGAGACACTCTCCCGTCCCCCTGAGACACTCTCCCCTCCATCTGAGACACTCTCGCCTCCCCCCGAGACACTCTCCCCTCCCCCGAGACACTCGCCTCTGCACCCGAGACACCCTCCCCTCCCCCCGAGACTCTCTCCCCTCCCCGCGGGACACTCTCCCCTCCCCCTGGGACACTCTCCCCTCCCCCCCGGGACACTCTCCCCTCCCCTCCCCCCGGGACTGTCTCCCCTCACCCCGGGACAGTCTCCGCTCCCCCTGAGACACTCTCCCTTCCCCTCGGGACACTCTCCCCTCCCCCGGGACACTCTCCCCTCCCCCCGGGACACTCTCCCCACCCCCCGGGACACTCTCCCCTCCGCTCTTCTCGGGACAATCTCCCCTCCCCCCCGAGAAACTTTCCCCTCCCCCCGGGACCCTCTCCCCTCGCCCCGGGACACTCTCCCCTCCTCCTGGGACACTCTCCCCTCCCCCTGAGACACTCTCCCCTCCCCCAGGGACACTCTCCCCTCCCCCCGAGACACTCTCCCCTCCCCCCGGGATACTCACCCCTCCCCTCGGGACACTCTCCACTCCCCCCGGGACACTCTCCCCTCCCGCCGAGACACTCTCCCCTCCCCCCGGGACACTCTACCCTCCCCCCCGAGAAATTCTCCACTCCCCTCCCACCGAGACACTCTCCCCTCCCCCGAGACACTCTCCCCTCCCCTCCCCTCGGGACACTCTCCCCTCCCCCCGAGACACTCTCCCCTACCCCCGGGACACTCACCCCTCCCCCCGGGACACTTTCCCCTCCCCTACCCCTGAGACACTCTCCCCTCCCCTGAGACACTCGCCCCTCTCCCCGAGACACTCTCCCCTCCCCCGAGACACTCTCCCCTCCCACCGAGACACTCTCCCCTCCCCCCGAGACACTCTCCCCTCCCCCCGGGACACTCTCCCCTCCCCCCGAGACACTCTTCCCTCCCCCCGAGACACTCTCCCCTCCCCCCGGGACACTCTCCCCTCCCCCCGAGACACTCTTCCCTCCCCCCGGGACAATCTCCCCTCCGCTCCCCCCGGGACACTCTCCGCTCCCCCCGAGACACTCTCCCCTCCCCCCGGGACACTTTCCCCTCCCCTCCCCCCGGATGGACTCCCATCCCCCCGGGACACTCTCCCCTTCCCTCCCTCCGAGACACACTCCACTCCCCTCCCCCCGAGACACTCTCCCCTCCCCCCAGGACACTCTCCCCTCCCCCCGGGACACTCTCCCCTCCTCCCGGGACACTCTCCCCTCCCCCCGAGACATTCTCCCCTCCCCCCGGGACACTCACCCCTCCCCCCGGGACACTCTCCACTCCCACCGGGACACTTTCCCCTCCCCCCGAGACACTCTCCCCTCCCCCCGGGACACTCTCCTCTCCCCTCTCCTCGGGACACTCTCCCCTACCCCTGAGACACTCTCCCCTCCCCCGAGACACTCGCCCCTCCCCCCGAGACACTCTCCCCACCCACCGGGACACTCTCCCCTCCTCCCGGGACACTCTCCCCTCCCCCCGAGACACTCTCCCCTCCCCCCCGGGACACTCACCCCTCCCCCCGGGACACTCTCCGCTCCCCCCGGGACACTCTCCCCTCCCCCCGAGACACTCTCCCCTCCCCCCGGGACATTCACCCCTCCCCCCGGGTCACTCTCCACTCCCCCCGGGACACTCTCCCCTCCCCTCTCCTCGGGACACTCTCCCCTCCCCCCCGGGACACTCTCCCCTCCTCCCGGGACACTCTCCCCTCCCCCCGAGACACTCTCCCCTCCCCCCGGGACACTCACCCCTCCCCCCTGGACGACACTCTCCCCTCCCCCCGAGACACTCTCCCCTCCCACCGGGACTCTCACCCCTACCCTCGGGACTCGCTCCCCTCCCCCCGGGACACTCTCCCCTCCCCCCGAGATACTCTCCCCTCCCCCCAAGACACTCTCCGCTCCCCCCGAGACACACTCCCCTCGCCCTGAGACACTCTCCCCTCCCCCTGAGACACTCTCCCGTCCCCCTGAGACACTCTCCCCTCCATCTGAGACACTCTCGCCTCCCCCCGAGACACTCTCCCCTCCCCCTGAGACACTCGCCTCTGCACCCGAGACACCCTCCCCTCCCCCCGAGACTCTCTCCCCTCACCGCGGGACACTCTCCCCTCCCCCTGGGACATTCTCCCCTCCCCCCCGGGACACTCTCCGCTCCCCTCCCCCGGGACACTCTCCCCTCCCCTCCCCCCGGGACAGTCTCCCCTCACCCCGGGACACTCTCCGCTCCCCCGGAGACACTCGCCCCTCCCCCGGGACACTCTCCCCTCCCCCCGGGACACTCTCCCCTCCGCTCTTCTCGGACACTCTCCCCTCCCCCCTGAGACACTCTCCCCTCCCCCCGGGACCATCTCCCCTCCCCCCGGGACACTCTCCCCTCCTCCCGGGACACTCTCCCCTCCCCCTGAGACACTCTCCCTCCCCCCGGGACCCTCTCCCCTCCCCCCGAGACACTCTCCCCTCCCCCCGGGATACTCACCCCTCCCCTAGGGACACTCTCCACTCCCCCCGGGACACTCTCCCCTCCCCCCGAGACACTCTCCCCTCCTCCCGGGACACTCTCCCCCTCCCCCTGAGACACACTCCCCTCCCCCCGAGACACTCTCCCCTCCCCCCGTGACACTCTACACTCCCCCCCCGAGACACTCTCCACTCCCCTCCCACCGAGACACTCTCCCCTCCCCCCGAGACACTCTGCCCTCCCCTCCCATCGGGAAACTCTCCCCTCCCCCCGTGACACTCTCCCCTCCCCCCGGGACACTCACCCCTCCCCCCGGGACACTTTCCCCTCCCCTACCCCTGAGAAACTCTCCACTCCCCTCCCACCGAGACACCCTCCCCTCCCCCCAGGACACTCTCCCCTCCCCCTGAGACACTCTCCTCTGCACCCGAGACACCCTCCCCCCCCCCCCCGAGACACTCTCCCCTCCCCCCGGGACACTCTCCCCTCCCCCTGGGACACTCTCCCCTCCCCCCGGGAACTCTCCCCTCCCCTCACCCCGGGACACTCTCCCCTCGCCTCCCCCCGGACGGACTCCCATCCCCTACCCCCGAGACACTCTCCACTCCCCTCGGGACACTCTCCCCTCCCCCCGAGACACTCTCCCCTCCCCCCGAGACACTCTCCCCCTCCCCCTGAGACACTCTCCCTTCCCCTTGGGACACTCTCCCCTCCCCCCGAGACTCTCTCCCCTCCCCCGGGACACTCTCCCCTCCCCTCGTGACACTCACCCCTCCCCCTGAGACACTCTCCCCTCCCCTTGCGACACTCTCCCCTCCCCCCGAGACACTCTCCCCTCCCCCTCGGGACACTCTCACCTCCCCCCGGGACACTCTCCCCTCCCCTCCACGCTCCCCTCCTCCCGGGACACTCTCCCCTCCCCTCGTGACACTCTCCCCTCCCCCCGGGACACTCTCCCCTCCGCTCTTCTCGGGACATTCTCCCCTCCCCCCCGAGACACTCTCCCCTCCCCCCGGGACCCTCTCCCCTCCCCCCGGGACACTCTCCCCTCCTCCCGGGACATTCTCCCCTCCCCCTGAGACACTTTCCCCTCCCCACGGGACACTCTCCCCTCCCCCCGAGACACTCTCCCCTCCCCCCGGGATACTCACCCCTCCCCTCGGGACACTCTCCACTCCCCCCGGACACTCTCCCTTCCCCCCGAGACACTCTCCCCTCCCCCCGGGACACTCTACCCTCCCCCCCGAGACACTCTCCACTCCCCTCCCACCGAGACACTCTCCCCTCCCCCCGAGACACTCTCCCCTCCCCTCCCCTCGGGACAGTCTCCCCTCCCCCCGAGACACTCTCCCTCCCCCCGGGACACTCACCCCTCCCCCCGGGACACTCTCCCCTCCCCTACCCCTGAGACACTCTCCACTCCCCTGAGACACTCGCCCCTCTCCCCGAGACACTCTCCCCTCCCCCCGAGACACTCTCCCCTCCCCCCGAGACACTCTCCCTTCTCCCGAGACACTCTACCCTCCCCACGGGACACTCTCCCCTCCCCCCGAGACACTCTTCCCTCCCCCCGGGACAATCTCCTCTCCGCACCCCCCGGGACACTCTCCGCTCCCCCCGAGACACTCTCCGCTCCCCCCGGGACACTCTCCCCTCCCCTCCCCCGAGACACAAGCCACTCCCCTCCCCCCGAGACACTCTACCCAACCCTCCCCCCGAGACACTCTCCCCTCCCCCCGGGACACTCTCCCTTCCCCCCGGGACACTCTCCCCTCCCCCCGGGACACTCTCCCCTACCCTATCCTCGGAACATTCTCCCCTCCCCCCCGAGACACTCTCCCCACCCCCCGGGACACTCTCCCCTCCTCCCGGGACACTCTCCCCTCCCCCCGAAACACTCTCCCCTCCCCCCCGGGACACTCCCCCCTCCCCCCGGGACACTCTCCACTCCCCCCGGGACACTCTCCCCTCTCCCCGAGACACTCTCCCCTCCCCCCGGGACACTCACCCCTCCCCCCGGGACACTCTCCACTCCCCCCGGGACACTCTCCCCTCCCCTCTCCTCGGGACACTCTCCCCTCCCCCCCGGGACACTCTCCCCTCCTCCCGGGACACTCTCCCCTCCCCCCGAGACACTCTCCCCTCCCCCCGGGACACTCACCCCTCCCCCCGGGACACTCTCCACTCCACCGGGACACTCTCCCCTCCCCCCGAGACACTCTCCCCTCCCACCGGGACTCTCACCACTCCCCTCGGGACACGCTCCCCTCCCCCCGGGACACGCTCCCCTCCCCTCGTGACACTCTCCCCTCCCCCCGAGACACTCTCCCCTCCCCCGAGACACTCTCCCCTCCCCCCGAGATACTCTCCCCTCCCCCCGAGACACTCTCCGCTCCCCCCGAGACACTCTCCCCTCGCCCTGAGACACTCTCCCCTCCCCCTGAGACACTCTCCCGTCCCCCTGAGACACTCTCCTCTGCACCCGAGACACCCTCCCCTCCCCCCGAGACAATCTCCCCTCCCCCCGGGACACTCTCCCCTCCCCCTGGGACACTCTCCCCTCCCCCCCGGGACACTCTCCCCTCCCCACCCCCCGGGACACTCTCCCCTCCCCTCCCCCCGGGACAGTCGCCCCTCACCCCGGGACACTCTCCGCTCCCCCTGAGACACTCTCCCCTCCCCTCGGGACACTCTCCCCTCCCCCCGGGACACTCTCCCCTCCGCTCTTCTCGGGACAATCTCCCCTCCCCCCTGAGACACTCTCCCCTCCCCCCGGGACACTCTCCCCTTCCCTCGGGACACTCACCCCTCCCCCTGAGACACTCTCCCCTCCCCTCGGGACACACTCCCCTCCCCCCGAGACACTCTCCTCTCCCCCCGGGACACTCTCCCCTCCCCCGAGACACTCTCCCCTCGCCCCGGGGACACTCTCCCCTCCCCGCCCCACGATAGACTCTCCCCGCCCCCCGGGACACTCTCCCCTCCTCAGAGACACTCTCCCCTCCCCCCGGTACACTCTCCCCTCCCCCCGGGACAATCTCCCTTCCCCCCGGGACACTCTCCCCTCCCCCCCGGGACACTCTCCCCTCACCCCGTTGCACTCTCCCCGCCCCCCGGGACACTAACACCTCCCGCCGGGACACTCTCCCCTCCCCTCGGGACACTCTTCCCTCCCCTCGGGACACTCTCCCCTCCCCCCGGACACTCTCCCCTCCCCCTGGGACACTCTCCCCTCCCCCCGGGACACTCTCACCTCCCCCCGGGACACTCACCCCTCCCCCCGGGACACTCTCACCTCCCCTCCCCCCGAGACACTCTCCCCTCCCCCCGGGACACTCTCCCTTCCCCCCGGGACACTCTCCCCTCCCCCCGGGACACTCTCCCCTCCGCTCCCCCCGAGACATTCTCCCCTCCCCCCGTGATACGCACCACTCCCCTCGGGACATTCTCACCTCCCCCCAGGACACTCTCCCCACCCCTCCCCCCGAGACACTCTCCACTCCCCTCCCCCCGAGACACTCTCCCCTCCCCTCCCCCGAGACACTCTCCCCTCCCCCCGGGACACTCTCCCCTCCCCCCGGGAAACTCTCCCCTCCCCCTGAGACAGTCTCCCCTCCCCTCCCCCCGGGACACTCTCCCCTCCCCTCCCTCCGGACGGACTCCCATCCCCTACCCCCGAGACACTCTCCACTCCCCTCCCCCCGAGACACACTCCCCCACCCTCCCCCCGAGACACTCTCCCCTCCCCCCGGGACACTCTCCCTTCCCCCCGGGACACTCTCCACTCCCCCCGGGACACTCTCCCCTACCCTCTCCTCGGAACACTCTCCCCTCCCCCCCGAGACACTCTCCCCTCCCCCCGGGACAATCTCCCCTCCTACCAGGACACTCTCCCCTCCCCCCGAGACACTCTCCCCTCCCCCCCGGGACACTCACCCCTCCCCCCGGGACACTCTCCCCTCCCCCCGAGACACTCTCCCCTCCCCCCGGGACACTCACCCCTCCCCCCGGGACACTCTGCACTCCCCCCGGGACACTCTCCCCTCCCCTCTCCTCGGGACACTCTCCCCTCCCCCCTGAGACACTCTCCCCTCCCCGCGGGACACTCTCCCCTCCCCCCGGGACACTCTCCCCTCCTCCCGGGACACTCTCCCCTCCCCCCGAGATACTCTCCCCTCCCCCCGGGACACTCACCCCTCCCCCCGGGACACTCTCCACTCCTACCGGGACACTCTCCCCTCCCCCCGAGACACTCTCCCCTCCCACCGGGACTCTCACCCCTCCCCTCCGGACGCTCTCCACTCCCCCCGGGACACTATCCCCTCCCCCCGAGACACTCCTCCCCTCCCCCCGGGACACTCTCCCCTCCCCTCTCCTCGGGACACTCTCCCCTCCCCCCCGAGACACTCTCCCCTACCCCTGAGACACTCTCCCCTCCCCCGAGACACTCGCCCCTCCCCCCGAGACACTCTCCCCTCCCCTCGACACACTCTCCCCTCCCCCCGAGACACTCTCCCCTACCCCGAGACACACTCCCCTCCCCCCGGGACACTCTCCCCTCCCCCCGAGACACTCTTCCCTCCCCTCGGGACACTCTCCCCTCCCCCCGAGACACTCTCCCCTCCCCCCGGAACACTCTCCCCTCCCCTCGTGACACTCACCCCTCCCCCTGAGACACTTCCCCTCCCCTTGGGACACTCTCCCCTCCCCCCGGGACACTCTCCACTCCACCGGGACATTCTCCCCTCCCCCCGAGACACTCTCCCCTCCCACCGTGACTCTCACCACTCCCCTCGGGACACGCTCCCCTCCCCCCGGGACACGCTCCCCTCCCCTCGTGACACTCTCCCCTCCCCCCGAGACACTCTCCCCTCCCCCCGAGACACTCTCCCCTCCCCCCGAGATACTCTCCCCTCCCACCGAGACACTCTCCGCTCCCCCCGAGACACTCTCCCCTCGCCCTGAGACACTCTCCCCTCCCCCTGAAACACTCTCCCGTCCCCCTGAGACACTCTCCCCTCCATCTGAGACACTCTCGCCTCCCCCCGAGACACTCTCCCCTCCCCCCGGGACACTCTTCCCTCCCCCCCGGGACACTCTCCCCTCCCCTCCCCCCGGGACAGTCTCCCCTCACCCCGGGACACTCTCCGCTCCCCCTGAGACACTCTCCCCTCCGCTCGGGACACTCTCCCCTCCCCCGGGACACTCTCCCCTCCACCCGGGACACTCTCCCCTCCGCTCTTCTCGGGACACTCTCCCCTCCCCCCGAGACACTCTCCCCTCCCCCCGGGACACTCTCCCCTCCCCCCGAGACACTCTCCCCTCCCCCCGGGACACTCTCCCCTCCGCTCTTCTCGGGACACTCTCCCCTCCCCCTGAGACACTCTCCCCTCCCCTTGGGACACTCTCCCCTCCCCCCGAGACACTCTCCCCTCCCCCCGGGACACTCTCCACTCCACCGGGACTCTCACCACTCCCCTCGGGACACGCTCCTCTCCCCCCGGGACACGCTCCCCTCCCCTCGTGACACTCTCCCCTCCCCCCGAGACACTCTCCCCTCCCCCCGAGACACTCTCCCCTCCCCCCGAGACACTCTCCGCTCCCCCCGAGACACTCTCCCCTCCCCTCCCCTCGGGACACTCTCCCCTCCCCCCTGAGACACACTCCCCTCCCCCCGGGAACCTCTCCCCTCCCCCCGGGACACTCTCCCCTCCCCCCAGGACACTCTCCCCTCCGCTCCCCCCGAGACACTCTCCCCTCCACTCGGGACACGCACCACTCCCCTCGGGACATTCTCACCTCCCCCCAGGACACTCTCCCCACCCCTCCCCCCGAGACACTCTCCACTCCCCTCCCCCCGAGACACTCTCCCCTCCCCTCCCCCCGAGACACTCTCCCCTCCCCCCGGGACACTCTCCTTTCCCCCCGGGACACTCTCCCCTCCCCCCGGGAAACTCTCCCCTCCCCCTGAGACCCTCTCCCCTCCCCCCGGGACACTCTCCCCTGCCCTCCCCCCGGGACACTCTCCCCTCCCCTCCCTCCGGACGGACTCCCATCCCCTACCCCCGAGACACTCTCCACTCCCCTCCCCCCGAGACACTCTCCCCCACCCTCCCCCCGAGACACTCTCCCCTCCCCCTGGGACACTCTCCCTTCCCCCCGGGACACTCTCCCCTCCCCCCGGGACACTCTCCCCTACCCTCTCCTCGGAACACTCTCCCCTCCCCCCCGAGACACTCTCCCCCCCCCCCCGGGACACTCTCCCCTCCTCCCGGGTCACTCTCCCCTCCCCCCGAGACACTCTCCCCTCCCCCCCGGGACATTCACCCCTCCCCCCGGGACACTCTCCACTCCCCCCGGGACACTCTCCCCTCCCCTCGGGACACTCACCCCTCCCCCCGGGACACTCTCCACTCCCCCCGGGACACTCTCCCCTCCCCTCTCCTCGGGACATTCTCCGCTCCCCACCGAGACACTCTCCCCTCCCCCCGGGACACTCTCCCCTCCCCCCGCGACACTCTCCCCTCCTCCCGGGACACTCTCCCCTCCCCCCGGGCCACTCTCCCCTCCCCCCGAGACACTCTCCCCTCCCCCCGGGACACTCACCCCTCCCCCCGGGACACTCTCCCCTCCCCTACCCCTGACACACTCTCCACTCCCCTGAGACACTCGCCCCTCTCCCCGAGACACTCTCCCCTCCCCCCGAGACACTCTCCCCTCCCCCCGAGACACTCTCCCTTCTCCCGAGACACTCTACCCTCCCCCCGGGACACTCTCCCCTCCCCCCGAGACACTCTTCCCTCCCCCCGGGACAATCTCCTCTCCGCACCGCCCGGGACACTCTCCGCTCCCCCCGAGACACTCTCCGCTCCCCCCGGGACACTCTCCCCTCCCCTCCCCCCGAGACACAAGCCACTCCCCTCCCCCCGAGACACTCTACCCAACCCTCCCCCCGAGACACTCTCCCCTCCCCCCGGGACACTCTCCCTTCCCCCCGGGACACTCTCCCCTCCCCCCGGGACACTCTCCCCTACCCTCTCCTCGGAACATTCTCCCCTCCCCCCCGAGACACTCTCCCCACCCCCGGGACACTCTCCCCTCCTCCCGGGACACTCTCCCCTCCCCCCGAAACACTCTCCCCTCCCCCCCGGGACACTCCCCCCTCCCCCCGGGACACTCTCCACTCCCCCCGGGACACTCTCCCCTCTCCCCGAGACACTCTCCCCTCCCCCCGGGACACTCACCCCTCCCCCCGGGACACTCTCCACTCCCCCCGGGACACTCTCCCCTCCCCTCTCCTCGGGACACTCTCCCCTCCCCCCCGGGACACTCTCCCCTCCTCCCGGGACACTCTCCCCTCCCCCCGAGACACTCTCCCCTCCCCCCGGGACACTCACCCCTCCCCCCGGGACACTCTCCACTCCACCGGGACACTCTCCCCTCCCCCCGAGACACTCTCCCCTCCCACCGGGACTCTCACCACTCCCCTCGGGACACGCTCCCCTCCCCCCGGGACACGCTCCCCTCCCCTCGTGACACTCTCCCCTCCCCCCGAGACACTCTCCCCTCCCCCCGAGACACTCTCCCCTCCCCCCGAGATACACTCCCCTCCCTCCGAGACACTCTCCGCTCCCCCCGAGACACTCTCCCCTCGCCCTGAGACACTCTCCCCTCCCCCTGAGACACTCTCCCGTCCCCCTGAGACACTCTCCTCTGCACCCGAGACACCCTCCCCTCCCCCCGAGACAATCTCCCCTCCCCCCGGGACACTCTCCCCTCCCCCTGGGACACTCTCCCCTCCCCCCCGGGACACTCTCCCCTCCCCACCCCCCGGGACACTCTCCCCTCCCCTCCCCCCGGGACAGTCGCCCCTCACCCCGGGACACTCTCCGCTCCCCCTGAGACACTCTCCCCTCCCCTCGGGACACTCTCCCCTCCCCCCGGGACACTCTCCCCTCCGCTCTTCTCGGGACAATCTCCCCTCCCCCCTGAGACACTCTCCCCTCCCCCCGGGACACTCTCCCCTTCCCTCGGGACACTCACCCCTCCCCCTGAGACACTCTCCCCTCCCCTCGGGACACACTCCCCTCCCCCCGAGACACTCTCCTCTCCCCCCGGGACACTCTCCCCTCCCCCCGGGACACTCTCCCCTCCCCTCCCCCCGAGACACAAGCCACTCCCCTCCCCCCGAGACACTCTACCCAACCCTCCCCACGAGACACTCTCCCCTCCCCCCGGGACACTCTCCCTTCCCCCCGGGACACTCTCCCCTCCCCCCGGGACACTCTCCCCTACCCTCTCCTCGGAACATTCTCCCCTCCCCCCCGAGACACTCTCCCCACCCCCCGGGACACTCTCCCCTCCTCCCGGGACACTCTCCCCTCCCCCCGAAACACTCTCCCCTCCCCCCCGGGACACTCCCCCCTCCCCCCGGGACACTCTCCACTCCCCCCGGGACACTCTCCCCTCTCCCCGAGACACTCTCCCCTCCCCCCGGGACACTCACCCCTCCCCCCGGGACACTCTCCACTCCCCCCGGGACACTCTCCCCTCCCCTCTCCTCGGGACACTCTCCCCTCCCCCCCGGGACACTCTCCCCTCCTCCCGGGACACTCTCCCCTCCCCCCGAGACACTCTCCCCTCCCCCCGGGACACTCACCCCTCCCCCCGGGACACTCTCCACTCCACCGGGACACTCTCCCCTCCCCCCGAGACACTCTCCCCTCCCACCGGGACTCTCACCACTCCCCTCGGGACACGCTCCCCTCCCCCCGGGACACGCTCCCCTCCCCTCGTGACACTCTCCCCTCCCCCCGAGACACTCTCCCCTCCCCCCGAGACACTCTCCCCTCCCCCCGAGATACTCTCCCCTCCCCCCGAGACACTCTCCGCTCCCCCCGAGACACTCTCCCCTCGCCCTGAGACACTCTCCCCTCCCCCTGAGACACTCTCCCGTCCCCCTGAGACACTCTCCTCTGCACCCGAGACACCCTCCCCTCCCCCCGAGACAATCTCCCCTCCCCCCGGGACACTCTCCCCTCCCCCTGGGACACTCTCCCCTCCCCCCCGGGACACTCTCCCCTCCCCACCCCCCGGGACACTCTCCCCTCCCCTCCCCCCGGGACAGTCGCCCCTCACCCCGGGACACTCTCCGCTCCCCCTGAGACACTCTCCCCTCCCCTCGGGACACTCTCCCCTCCCCCCGGGACACTCTCCCCTCCGCTCTTCTCGGGACAATCTCCCCTCCCCCCTGAGACACTCTCCCCTCCCCCCGGGACACTCTCCCCTTCCCTCGGGACACTCACCCCTCCCCCTGAGACACTCTCCCCTCCCCTCGGGACACACTCCCCTCCCCCCGAGACACTCTCCTCTCCCCCCGGGACACTCTCCCCTCCCCCCGAGACACTCTCCCCTCGCCCCGGGGACACTCTCCCCTCCCCGCCCCACGATAGACTCTCCCCGCCCCCCGGGACACTCTCCCCTCCTCAGAGACACTCTCCCCTCCCCCCGATACACTCTCCCCTCCCCCCGGGACAATCTCCCTTCCCCCCGGGACACTCTCCCCTCCCCCCCGGGACACTCTCCCCTCACCCCGTTGCACTCTCCCCGCCCCCCGGGACACTAACACCTCCCGCCGGGACACTCTCCCCTCCCCTCGGGACACTCTTCCCTCCCCTCGGGACACTCTCCCCTCCCCCCGGACACTCTCCCCTCCCCCTGGGACACTCTCCCCTCCCCCCGGGACACTCTCACCTCCCCCCGGGACACTCACCCCTCCCCCCGGGACACTCTCACCTCCCCTCCCCCCGAGACACTCTCCCCTCCCCCCGGGACACTCTCCCTTCCCCCCGGGACACTCTCCCCTCCCCCCGGGACACTCTCACCTCCCCTCCCCCCGTGATACGCACCACTCCCCTCGGGACATTCTCACCTCCCCCCAGGACACTCTCCCCACCCCTCCCCCCGAGACACTCTCCACTCCCCTCCCCCCGAGACACTCTCCCCTCCCCTCCCCCCGAGACACTCTCCCCTCCCCCCGGGACACTCTCCCCTCCCCCCGGGAAACTCTCCCCTCCCCCTGAGACAGTCTCCCCTCCCCTCCCCCCGGGACACTCTCCCCTCCCCTCCCTCCGGACGGACTCCCATCCCCTACCCCCGAGACACTCTCCACTCCCCTCCCCCCGAGACACACTCCCCCACCCTCCCCCCGAGACACTCTCCCCTCCCCCCGGGACACTCTCCCTTCCCCCCGGGACACTCTCCACTCCCCCCGGGACACTCTCCCCTACCCTCTCCTCGGAACACTCTCCCCTCCCCCCCGAGACACTCTCCCCTCCCCCCGGGACAATCTCCCCTCCTACCAGGACACTCTCCCCTCCCCCCGAGACACTCTCCCCTCCCCCCCGGGACACTCACCCCTCCCCCCGGGACACTCTCCCCTCCCCCCGAGACACTCTCCCCTCCCCCCGGGACACTCACCCCTCCCCCCGGGACACTCTGCACTCCCCCCGGGACACTCTCCCCTCCCCTCTCCTCGGGACACTCTCCCCTCCCCCCTGAGACACTCTCCCCTCCCCGCGGGACACTCTCCCCTCCCCCCGGGACACTCTCCCCTCCTCCCGGGACACTCTCCCCTCCCCCCGAGACACTCTACCCTCCCCCCGGGACACTCACCCCTCCCCCCGGGACACTCTCCACTCCTACCGGGACACTCTCCCCTCCCCCCGAGACACTCTCCCCTCCCACCGGGACTCTCACCCCTCCCCTCCGGACGCTCTCCACTCCCCCCGGGACACTATCCCCTCCCCCCGAGACACTCCTCCCCTCCCCCCGGGACACTCTCCCCTCCCCTCTCCTCGGGACACTCTCCCCTCCCCCCCGAGACACTCTCCCCTACCCCTGAGACACTCTCCCCTCCCCCGAGACACTCGCCCCTCCCCCCGAGACACTCTCCCCTCCCCTCGACACACTCTCCCCTCCCCCCGAGACACTCTCCCCTACCCCGAGACACACTCCCCTCCCCCCGGGACACTCTCCCCTCCCCCCGAGACACTCTTCGCTCCCCTCGGGACACTCTCCCCTCCCCCCGAGACACTCTCCCCTCCCCCCGGAACACTCTCCCCTCCCCTCGTGACACTCACCCCTCCCCCTGAGACACTTCCCCTCCCCTTGGGACACTCTCCCCTCCCCCCGGGACACTCACCACTCCACCGGGACATTCTCCCCTCCCCCCGAGACACTCTCCCCTCCCACCGTGACTCTCACCACTCCCCTCGGGACACGCTCCCCTCCCCCCGGGACACGCTCCCCTCCCCTCGTGACACTCTCCCCTCCCCCCGAGACACTCTCCCCTCCCCCCGAGACACTCTCCCCTCCCCCCGAGATACTCTCCCCTCCCACCGAGACACTCTCCGCTCCCCCCGAGACACTCTCCCCTCGCCCTGAGACACTCTCCCCTCCCCCTGAAACACTCTCCCGTCCCCCTGAGACACTCTCCCCTCCATCTGAGACACTCTCGCCTCCCCCCGAGACACTCTCCCCTCCCCCCGGGACACTCTTCCCTCCCCCCCGGGACACTCTCCCCTCCCCTCCCCTCCCCCCGGGACAGTCTCCCCTCACCCCGGGACACTCTCCGCTCCCCCTGAGACACTCTCCCCTCCGCTCGGGACACTCTCCCCTCCCCCGGGACACTCTCCCCTCCACCCGGGACACTCTCCCCTCCGCTCTTCTCGGGACACTCTCCCCTCCCCCCGAGACACTCTCCCCTCCCCCCGGGACACTCTCCCCTCCCCCCGAGACACTCTCCCCTCCCCCCGGGACACTCTCCCCTCCGCTCTTCTCGGGACACTCTCCCCTCCCCCTGAGACACTCTCCCCTCCCCTTGGGACACTCTCCCCTCCCCCCGAGACACTCTCCCCTCCCCCCGGGACACTCTCCACTCCACCGGGACTCTCACCACTCCCCTCGGGACACGCTCCTCTCCCCCCGGGACACGCTCCCCTCCCCTCGTGACACTCTCCCCTCCCCCCGAGACACTCTCCCCTTCCCCCGAGACACTCTCCCCTCCCCCCGAGATACTCTCCCCTCCCCCCGAGACACTCTCCGCTCCCCCCGAGACACTCTCCCCTCCCCTCCCCTCGGGACACTCTCCCCTCCCCCCTGAGACACACTCCCCTCCCCCCGGGAACCTCTCCCCTCCCCCCGGGACACTCTCCCCTCCCCCCAGGACACTCTCCCCTCCGCTCCCCCCGAGACACTCTCCCCTCCACTCGGGACACGCACCACTCCCCTCGGGACATTCTCACCTCCCCCCAGGACACTCTCCCCACCCCTCCCCCCGAGACACTCTCCACTCCCCTCCCCCCGAGACACTCTCCCCTCCCCTCCCCCCGAGACACTCTCCCCTCCCCCCGGGACACTCTCCTTTCCCCCCGGGACACTCTCCCCTCCCCCCGGGAAACTCTCCCCTCCCCCTGAGACCCTCTCCCCTCCCCCCGGGACACTCTCCCCTGCCCTCCCCCCGGGACACTCTCCCCTCCCCTCCCTCCGGACGGACTCCCATCCCCTACCCCCGAGACACTCTCCACTCCCCTCCCCCCGAGACACTCTCCCCCACCCTCCCCCCGAGACACTCTCCCCTCCCCCTGGGACACTCTCCCTTCCCCCCGGGACACTCTCCCCTCCCCCCGGGACACTCTCCCCTACCCTCTCCTCGGAACACTCTCCCCTCCCCCCCGAGACACTCTCCCCCCCCCCCCGGGACACTCTCCCCTCCTCCCGGGTCACTCTCCCCTCCCCCCGAGACACTCTCCCCTCCCCCCCGGGACATTCACCCCTCCCCCCGGGACACTCTCCACTCCCCCCGGGACACTCTCCCCTCCCCCCGGGACACTCACCCCTCCCCCCGGGACACTCTCCACTCCCCCCGGGACACTCTCCCCTCCCCTCTCCTCGGGACATTCTCCGCTCCCCACCGAGACACTCTCCCCTACCCCCGGGACACTCTCCCCTCCCCCCGCGACACTCTCCCCTCCTCCCGGGACACTCTCCCCTCCCCCCGAGACACTCTCCCGTCCCCCCGGGACATTCACCCCTCCCCCCGGGACACTCTCCACTCCTACCGGGACACTCTCCCCTCCCCCCGAGACACTCTCCCCTCCCACCGGGACTCTCACCCCTCCCCTCGGGACGCTCTCCACTCCCCCCGGGACACATTCCCCTCCCCCCGAGACACTCTCCCCTCCCCCCGGGACACTCTCCCCTCCCCTCTCCTCGGGACACTCTCCCCTCCCCCCCGAGACACTCTCCCCTACCCCTGAGACACTCTCCCCTCCCCCGAGACACTCGCCCCTCCCCCCGAGACACTCTCCCCTCCCCCCGACACACTCTCCCCTCCCCCCGAGACACTCTCCCCTACCCCGAGACACTCTCCCCTCCCCCCGGGACACTCTCCCCTCCCCCCGAGACACTCTACCCTCCCCTCGGGACACTCTCCCCTCCCCCCGAGACACTCTCCCCTCCCCCCGGGACACTCTCCCCTCCCCTCGTGACACTCACCCCTCCCCCTGAGACACTCTCCCCTCCCCTTGGGACACTCTCCCCTCCGCCCGAGACACTCTCCCCTCCCCTCGGGACACTCTCACCTCCCCCCGGGACACTCTCCCCTACCCTCGGGACACGCTCCCCTTCCCCCGGGACACTCTCCCCTCCCCTCGTGACACTCTTCCCTCACCTCGTGACACTCTCCCCTCCCCCCGAGACACTCTCTCCTCCCCTCGTGAAACTCTTCCCTCCCCTCGTGACACTCACCCCTCCCCCCGAGACACTCTCCCCTCCCCCCGGGACACTCCCCCCACCCCCCGGTACACTCTCCCCTCCCCTCGTGACACTCACCCCTCCCCCTGAGACACTCTCCCCTCCCCTCAGGACACTCTCCCCTCCCCCCGTGACACTCTCCCCTCCCCCCGGGACACTCTCCCCTCCCCTCGGGACACGCTCCACTCCCCCCGAGACTCTCTCCCCTCCCCCCGGGACACTCTCCCCTCCCCCCGAGACACTCTTCCCTCCCCTCGGGACACTCTCCCCTCCGCCCGGGAGACTCTCCCCTCCCCTCGGGACACGCTCCCCTCCCCCCGAGACACTCTCCCCTCCCCGCGGGACACTCCCCCCTCCTCCCGGGACACTCTCCCCTCCCCTCGTGACACTCACCCCTCCCCCTGAGACACTCTCCCCTCCCCTCGGTACACTCTCCCGTCCCCCCGAGACACTCTCCCCTGCCCTCGGGACACTCTCACCTCCCCCCGTGACACTCTCCCCTCCCCTCGGGACACGCTACCCTCCCCCCGGGACACTCTCCCCTCCCCTCGTGACACTCACCCCTCCCCCTGAGACAAGCTCCCCTCCCCCCGGGACACTCTCCCCTCCTCCCGAGACACTCACCCCTCCCCCCGAGACACTCTCCCCTCCCCTCCCCCCGGGACACTCTCCCCTCCCCCCGAGACACTCTCCCCTCCCCCCTGGACACTCACCCCTCCCCTCGGGACACTCTCCACTCCCCCCGGGACACTCTCCCCTCCCCCCGAGACATTCTCCCCTCCCACCGAGACACTCTCCCCTCCCCCCGGAGACACTCTCCCCTCCCCTACCCCTGAGACACTCTCCCCTCCCCCGAGACACTCGCCCCTCCCCCCGAGACCCTCTCCCCTCCCCCCGAGACACTCTCCCCTCCCCCCGATAAACTCTCCCCTCCCCCAAGACACTCTCCCCTCCCCCCGGGACACTCTCCCCTCCTAACCGAGACACTCTTCCCTCCCCTCGGGACACTCTCCCCTCTCCCCGGGACACTCTCCCTTCCCCCCGGGACACTCACCCCTCCCCCTAAGACACTCTCCCCTCCCCTCGGGACACTCTCCCCTCACCCCCGAGACACTCTCCCCTCCCCCCGGGACACTCTCCCCTCCCCCCGAGACACTCTCCCCTCGCCCCGGGGACACTCTCCCCTCCCCTCCCCCCGAGACACTCTCCCCTCCCCCCGGGACACTCTCCCCTCCCCCCCGGGACACTCTCCCCTCCTCAGAGACACTCTCCCCTCCCCCCCGGGACACTCTCCCCTCCCCCCGGGACACTCTCCCCTCCTCAGAGACACTCTCCCCTCCCCCCGGGACACTCTCCCCTCCCCCCGGGACAATCTCCCTTCACCCCGGGACACTCTCCCCTCCCCCCGGGACACTCTCCCCTCCCCCCGTGACACTCTCCCCGCCCCCCAGGACACTATCTCCTCCCGCCGGGAAACTCTCCCCTCCCCTCGGGACACTCACCCCTCCCCTCGGTACACTCTCCCCTCCCCCCCGGACACTCTCCCCCTCCCCCTTGGACACTCTCCCCTACCCTTGGGACACTCTCCCCTCCTCCCGAGACACTCTCCCCTCCCCTCGGGCACTCACACCTCCCCCTGAGACACTCTCCCCTCCCCTTGTGACACACTCCCCTCCTCCCGAGACACTCACCCCTCCCCTCGGGACACTCACCCCTCCGCCGCGGACACTCTCCCCCTCCCCCTTGGACACTCTCCCCTCCCCTCGGGACACTCTCCCCTCCCCCTGAGACACTCTCCCCTCCCCTCGGGACACGCTCCCCTCCCCCCGGGACACGCTCCCCTCCCCTCGTGACACTCTCCCCTCCCCCCGAGACACTCTCCCCTCCCCCCGAGATACTCTCCCCTCCCCCCGAGACACTCTCCGCTCCCCCGAGACACTCTCCCCTCCCCCCGAGACACTCTCCCCTCCCCCCGAGACACTCTCCCCTCCCCCCGAGATACTCTCCCCTCCCCCCGAGACACTCTCCCCTCCCCCTAGACACTCTCCCGTTCCCCTGAGACACTCTCCCCTCCATCTGAGACACTCTCGCCTCCCCCCGAGACACTCTCCTCTCCCCCTGAGACACTCTCCTCTGCACCCGAGACACCCTCCCCTCCCCCCGAGACACTCTCCCCTCCCCCCGGGACACTCTCCCCTCCCCCTGGGATACTCTCCCCTCCCCCCCGGGACACTCTCCCCTCCCCTCCCCCCGGGACACTCTCCCCTCCCCTCCCCCTGGGACAGTCTCCCCTCACCCCGGGACACTCTCCGCTCCCCCTGAGACACTCTCCTCTCCCCTCGGGACACTCTCCCCTCCCCCGGGACAGTCTCCCCTCACCCCGGGACACTCTCCCCTCCCCCGGGACACTCTCCCCTCCCCCCGGGACACTCTCCCCTCCCCCCTGAGACACTCTCCCCTCCCCCCGGGACCCTCTCCCCTCCCCCCGGGACACTCTCCCCTCCTCCCGGGACACTCTCCCCTCCCCCTGAGACACTCTCCCCTCCCCCCGGGACACTCTCCCCTCCCCCCGAGACACTCTCCCCTCCCCCCGAGACACTCTCCCCTCCCCTACCCCTGAGACACTCTCCCCTTCCCCGAGACACTCGCCCCTCTTCCCGAGACACTCTCCCCTCCCCCCGAGACACTCTCCCCTCCCCCCGGGGCACTCTCCCCTCCCCTCGGGACACGCTCCCCTCCCCCAGGGACACTCTCCCCTCCCCTCGGGACACTCACCCCTCCCCCTGAGACACTCTCCCCTCCCCTCGGGACACACTCCCCTCCCCCCGAGACACTCTCCTCTCCCCCCGGGACACTCTCCCCTTCCCCCGAGACACTCTCCCCTCGCCCCGGGGACACTCTCCACTCCCCGCCCCCCGATAGACTCTCCCCGCCCCCCGGAACACTCTCCCCTCCCCTACCCCTGAGACACTCTCCCCTTCCCCGGAACACTCTCCCCTCCTCAGAGACACTCTCCCCTCCCCCCGGTACACTCTCCCCTCCCCGGGGACACTCTCCCCTCCCCCCGTTGCACTCTCCCCGCCCCCCGGACACTATCGCCTCCCGCCGGGACACTCTCCCCTACCCTCGGGACACTCTCCCCTCCCCTCGGGACACACTCCCCTCCCCCCGGACACTCTCCCCTCCCCCTGGGACACTCTCCCCTCCCCCTGAGACACTCTCCCCTCCCCCCGGGACACTCTCACCTCCCCCCGGGAAACTCCCCCCTCCCCCCGGGACACTCTCACCTCCCCTCCCCCCGAGACACTCTCCCCTCACCCCGGGACACTCTCCCTTCCCCCGGGACACTCTCCCCTCCCCCCGAGACACTCTCCCCTCCCCCCGGGACACGCACCCCTCCCCCCGGGACACGCACCACTCCCCTCGGGATATTCTCACCTCCCCCCAGGACACTCTCCCCACCCCTCCCCCCGAGACACTCTCCCCTCCCCTCCCCCCGAGACACTCTCCCCTCCCCCCGAGACACTCTCCCTTCCCCCCGGGACACTCTCCTCCCCTCCCCCGGGACACTCTCCCCTACCCTCTCCTCGGAACACTCTCCCCTCCCCCCCGAGACACTCTCCCCCTCCCCCCGGGACACTCACCCCTCCCCTCGGGACGCTTTCCACTCCCCCCGGGACACTATCCCCTCCCCCCGAGACACTCTCCCCTCCCCCCGGGACACTCTCCCCTCCCCCCGGGACACTCTCCACTCCTACCGGGACACTCTCCCCTCCCCCCGAGACACTCTCCCCTCCCACCGGGACACTCTCCCCTCCCCCCGAGACACTCTCCCCACCCCCCGGGACACTCACCCCTCCCCTCGGGACGCTTTCCACTCCCCCCGGGACACCTATCCCCTCCCCCCGAGACACTCTCCCCCTCCCCCCGGGACACTCTCCCCTCCCCTCTCCTCCAGACACTCTCCCCTCC
>NW_027254037.1:7500-9891 GCF_044704955.1 Pristiophorus japonicus
ATAGACTTCCACACCAACGGGACTTTTGACTTTCCCGGCCGCGGGTGGCCTCCACCCGGCCTCAGCCATCAGCCTGCCTGCCTCCAGCCGCCTTCTGGTTAATGAGTTATCCAGCCTGGCACTTCGGTTGCGCCAGCGAGACCAAGTCTCGGCTTTGGTTAATGATTTGAGCCGAACCGACCTGCCCCCCGCCACCGCGGGCTGAACTCGGGCAGGTCTGCCGATTTATCGACTCCTTTCGGGGCCTAATCGGGTCGCGCGAGCCGCCTGGCGCGATCGGGGCCCATGCCCGGCCTCTGCCAGTCCTCGGGCAGCCGCTTTTGAAGCCCGACCAAAAACCCGAAAAATGGGCAAAAAGGGAATAAATTCCCGCCCAAAAAGGGTGAATAGTCGGTTGGGCGGCAGCCCTGGTCGGTCTCTGCAGACCTGAGGCTCGAGACGTTTGTTTGGAAAACTCACCAAGTCTCGATTCTGCCACCTCCTACCTCTGTGCAGATACCCCGCCAACCCCCAAGGACAGAAATGACAAGTGTCAAGTTGGCGGGGCGTCGGGCCACCTGCTGCCGGCCATGAGCATCCAAATCCCCGCAAAAGGGGCATTTTCATTTCTTCATCGGGACTTCCGACAATTGCCGAGGTTCAACTCATTAACGTTGTTCGCAGACACTTGCCAGAAAATGCAAGTGGCCACTTTGCCGGGCCGACTCGCTTGCCCAAGCGGGAAACCATCAACCGCAGGCCGGTAAGGCGGCCGAATCTGACCTCATAGACTTCCACACAACGGGACTTTTGACTTTCCCGGCCGCGGGTGGCCTCCACCCGCCTCAGCCATCAGCCCTGCTGCCTCCAGCCGCCTTCTGGTTAATGAGTTATCCAGCCTGGCACTTCGGTTGCGCCAGCGAGACCAGTCTCGGCTTTGGTTAATGATTTGAGCCGAACCGACCTGCCCCCCGCCCTCCCCCGGGCTGAACTCGGCAGGTCTGCCGATTTCCCGACTCCTTTCGGGGCCTAATCGCGTCGCGCGAGCCGCCTGGCGCGATCGGGGACCATGCCCCGGCCTCTGCCAGGCCTCGGGCAGCCGCTTTTGAAGCCCGACCAAAACCCGAAAAATGGGCAAAAAGGGAATAAATTCCGCCCAAAAAGGGTGAATAGTCGGTTGGGCGGCAGCCCTGGTCGGTCTCTGCAGACCTGGAGGCTCGAGACGTTTGTTTGGAAAACTCACCAAGTCTCGATTCTGCCACCTCCTACCTCTGTGCAGATACCCCGCCAACCCCCAAGGACAGAAATGACAAGTGTCAAGTTGGCGGGGCGTCGGGCCACCTGCTGCCGGCCATGAGCATCCAAATCCCGCAAAGGGGCATTTTCATTTCTTCATCGGACTTCCGACAATTGCCGAGGTTCAACTCATTAACGTTGTTCGCAGACACTTGCCAGAAATGCAAGTGGCCACTTTGCCGGCCGACTCGCTTGCCCAAGCGGGGAAACCATCAACCGCAGCCGGTAAGCGGCCGAATCTGACCTCATAGACTTCACCCAAGGGACTTTGACTTTCCCGGCCGCGGGTGGCCTCCACCCGGCCTCAGCCATCAGCGCTATGCCTGCCTCGCCGCCTTCTGGTTGCCTGCCTCCAGCCGCCTTCTGGTTAATGAGTTATCCAGCCTGGCACTTCGGTTGCGCCAGCGAGACCACGTCTCGGCTTTGGTTAATGATTTGAGCCGAACCGACCTGCCCCCCGCCTCCCCCGGGCTGAACTCGGGCAGGTCTGCCGATTTCCCGACTCCTTCGGGGCCTAATCGCGTCGCGCGAGCCGCCTGGCGCGATCGGGGACCATGCCCCGGCCTCTGCCAGGCCTCGGGCAGCCGCTTTTGAAGCCCGACCAAAAACCCGAAAATGGGCAAAAAGGGAATAAATTCCCGCCCAAAAAGGGTGAATAGTCGGTTGGGCGGCAGCCCTGGTCGGTCTCTGCAGACCTGGAGGCTCGAGACGTTTGTTTGGAAAACTCACCAAGTCTCGATTCTGCCACCTCCTACCTCTGTGCAGATACCCCGCCAACCCCCAAGGACAGAAATGACAAGTGTCAAGTTGGCGGGGCGTCGGGCAACCTGCTGCCGGCCATGAGCATCCAAATCCCCGCAAAAGGGGCATTTTCATTTCTTCATCGGGACTTCCGACAATTGCCGAGGTTCAACTCATTAACGTTGTTCGCAGACACTTGCCAGAAAATGCAAGTGGCCACTTTGCCGGGCCGACTCGCTTGCCCAAGCGGGAAACCATCAACCGAAGGCCCGGTAAGGCGGCCGAATCTGACCTCATAGACTTCCACACAACGGGACTTTTGGACTTTTCCCGGCCGCGGGGTGGCCTCCACCCGGCCTCAGCCATCAGCCCCTG
>NW_027254038.1:0-9865 GCF_044704955.1 Pristiophorus japonicus
GGGGTTGGGGGGAGAAGGATGGCGTTGCGGGGGGAGAAGGATGGGTTTGGGGGGAGAAGGATGGGGTTGGGGGGGAGAAGGATGGGGTTGGGGGGGGAGAAGGATGGGGTTGGGGGGGAGAAGGATGGGGTTGGGGAGAAGGATGGGGTTGGGGGAAGGATGGGGCTGAGGGGGAAAGGATGGGGTTGGGGGGGGAGAAAGGTGGGGTTGGGGGAAAAGGGTGGGTTTGGGCGGGAGAAGGGTGGGGTTGGGGTGGAGAAGGGTGGGGTTGGGGTGGAGAAGGGTGGAGTTGGGGAGGAGAATGTTGGGGTTGGGGGAAAAGGGTGGGTTTGGGGGGGAGAAGGGTGGGGTTGGGGGGGAGAAGCGTGGGGTTGGGGTGGAGAAGGGTGGAGTTGGGGGGGGAGAATGGTGGGGTTGGGGGGAGAAGAATGGGGTTGGGGGGGAAGGATGGGGTTGGGGGGAAGGATGGGGTAGGGGGGAGAAGGATGGGGTGGGGGGGGAGAATTATGGGTTTGGGTGGAAGGGTGAGGTTGAGGGGGTGAGGGTAGGGTTGCGGGGGGAAGGATGGGGTTTGGGGGGGAAGGATGGGGTTGCGGGGAAGGATGGGGTTGGGGGAAGAATGGGGTTGGGGGGAAGGATGGGGTTGGGCGGAGGATGGGGTTGGTGGGGAAGGATGGGGTTGGGGGGAAGGATGGGGTTGGGGGGGAAGGAGGTGGTTGGGGGGGAAGGATGGGGTTGGGGGGAAGGATGGAGTTGGGGGGTGAAGGATGAGGTTGGGGGTGAAGGATGAGGTTGGGGGTGAAGGATGAGGTTGGGGGTGAAGGATGACGTTGGGGGTGAAGGATGACGTTGGGGGTTGAAGGATGAGATTGGGGGGTGAAGGATGAGGTTGGGGAGGAGAAGGATGGGGTTGGGGAGAAGGATGGGGTTGGGGGAAGGGTGGGGCTGAGGGGGAAAGGATGGGGTTGGGGGGGAGAAAGGTGGGGTTGGGGGAAAAGGGTGGGTTTGGGGGGAGAAGGGTGGGGTTCGGGGGGAGAAGGGTGGGGTTGGGGTGGAGAAGGGTGGAGTTGGGGAGGAGAATGTTGGGGTTGGGGTGGGGAAGGGTGGAGTTGGGGGGGAGAATGGTGGGGTTGGGGGGAGAAGGGTGGGGTTGGGGGGGAAGAATGAGGTTGGGGGGGAAGAATGGGGTTGGGGGGGGAAGAATGGGGTTTGGGGGGGAAGGATGGGGTTGCGGGGAAGGATGGGGTTGGGGGAAGAATGGGGTTGGGGAGAAGGATGGGGTTGGGGGGGAGGATGGGGTTGGTGGGGAAGGATGGGGTTGGGGGGAAGGATGGGGTTGGGGGGGAGGATGGGGTTGGTGGGGAAGGATGGGGTTGGGGGGAAGGATGGGGTTGGGGGGAAGGATGGGGTTGGGGGGGAGAATGGGGTTGGGGGGAGGATGGGTTTGGGGGGGAGGATGGGGTTGGGGGGAGGATGGGGTTGGGGGGGAGAATGGGGTTGGGGGGGAGAAAGATGGGGTTAGGGGGGAGAAATATGGGTTTGGGTGGAAGGGTGAGGTGGAAGGGTGAGGTTGAGGGGGTGAGGGTAGGGTTGCGGGGGGAAGGATGGGGTTTGGGGGGGAAGGATGGGGTTTGGGGGGGAAGGATGGGGTTGCGGGGAAGGATGGGGTTGGGGGAAGAATGGGGTTGGGGGGAAGGATGGGGTTGGGGGGGAGGATGGGGTTGGTGGGGAAGGATGGGGTTGGGGGGAAGGATGGGGTTGGGGGGAAGGAGATGGTTGCGGGGGAAGGATGGGGTTGGGGGGAAGGATGGGGTTGGGGGGGGGAATGATGGGGTTGTGGGAAGGATGTGGTTGGGGGGAAGGATGGGGTTGGGGGCAAGGATGGGGTTGGGGTCAAGGATGGGGTTGGGGGGCAAGGACGGGTTTGTGGGGCAAGGATGGGGTTGTGGGGCAAGGATGGGTTTGTGGGGCAAGGATGGGATTGTGGGGGGGGAAGAATGGGGTTGGGAGGAGGAGGGGAGGGGGGGTTTGGGGGGTGAAGGATGGGGTTGGGGGGAAGGATGGGGTTGCGGGGGGAAGGATGGGGTTGGGGGGAAGGATGGGGTTGGGGGGGAGATTGGGGGATTGTGGAGACAATGGGGTTGGGGTGGGTCGGGAGAAGGATCGGGTTGAGGGAGGAGGGAAGGATGGGGTTGGGGAGGAGGGAAGGATGGGGTGAAGGGGGGGTTGGGGGGGAGAAGGATGGTGTTGGGGGGAAGGATGGGGTTGGGGGGGGAAGGATGGGGTTAGGGGTGGAAGGAAAGGGTTAGGGGTGGAAGGATGGTGTTGGGGGGAAGGATGGAGTTGGGGGGGAAGGATTGGGTTGGGGGGGGGAAGGATGGGGTTGGGGGGAAGGATGGGGTTGGGGGGGAAGGATGAGGTTGGCGGTGGGGAGATTGGGGGATTGGGGAGACAATGGGGTTGGGGTGGGTCGGGAGAAGGATGGGGTTGAGGGAGGAGGGAAGGATGGGGTTGGGGGGGAGAAGGATGTGGTTGGGGAAGGATGGGGTTGGGGGAAGGATGGGGTTGGGGGAGGGGGGTGGAAAGGATGGGGTTGGGGAGGGGGGTGGAAAGGATGGGGTTGGGGAGGGGGGAGGAAAGGATGGGGTTGGGGGGGAAGGATGAGTTTGGGGAGGGGCGGGGAGAATGGGGGAGGAGGAGAATGGGGGAGGGGGGTCGGGAGAAGGATGAGTTTGGGGAGGAGTGAAGGATGGGGTTGAGGGGGGGAAGGGATGGATGGCGGGGTGGAACAAGGATGGGGTTGCGGGGGACAAGGATGGGATTGGGATGGGGAAGGAAGGATGGAGGGGAAGGGGGGTTGAGGGGGAGATGGATGGGGTTGTAGGGGGAAGGATGGGGTTGGGGGGAGAAGGATTGGGTTGGGTGGGAGAAGGATGAGGTTGGGGGGGAGAAGGATGGGGTTGGGGGGGAGAAGGATGGGGTTGGGGGGGATGAATGGGGTTGGGGGGGAGATGGATGGGGTTGGGGTGGGAGATGGATGGGGTTGGGGGGGAGATGGATGGGGTTGGGGAGAGGATGGGGTTGGGGGGAAGGATGGGGTTGGGGGGAAGGATGGAGTTGGGGGGGAGAATGGGTTTGGGGGGGAGGATGGGTTTGGGGGGGAGGATGGGGTTGGGGGGAGGATGGGGTTGGGGGGGAGAATGGGGTTGGGGGGAGAAAGATGGGGTTGGGGGGGAGAAATATGGGTTTGGGTGGAAGGGTGAGGTTGAGGGGGTGAGGGTAGGGTTGCGGGGGGAAGGATGGGGTTTGGGGGGGAAGGATGGGGTTGCGGGGAAGGATGGGGTTGGGGGAAGAATGGGGTTGGGGGGGAAAGGATGGGGTTGGGGGGGAGGATGGGGTTGGTGGGGAAGGATGGGGTTGGGGGGAAGGATGGGGTTGGGGGGAAGGAGATGGTTGCGGGGGAAGGATGGGGTTGGGGGGAAGGATGGGGTTGGGGGGTGAAGGATGAGGTTGGCGGTGAACGATGAGGTTGGGGGTGAAGGATGACGTTGGGGGTGAAGGATGTGGTTGGGGGTTTAAGGATGAGGTTGGGGAGGGGGGGTGAATGGGGGATAGGGTAGACAATGGGGTTGGGGTGGGTCGGGAGAAGGATGGGGTTGGGGGAGGAGGGAAGGATGGTGTTGGGGGAGGAGGGAAGGATGGGGTTGAGGGTGGGAGGGAAGGATGGCGGGGGAACAAGGATGGGGTTGGGGGGGAGAAGGATGGGATTGTGGTGGGGGGAAGGAAGGATGGGGTGAATGGGGGTTGGGGGGAGAAGGATAGGGTTGGTGGGTAGAAGGATGGGGTTGGGGGGACGGATGGGGTTGGGGGGAGAAGGATGGCGTTGCGGGGGGAGAAGGATGGGTTTGGGGGGAGAAGGATGGGGTTGGGGGGGAGAAGGATGGGGTTGGGGGGGGAGAAGGATGGGGTTGGGGGGGAGAAGGATGGGGTTGGGGAGAAGGATGGGGTTGGGGGAAGGATGGGGCTGAGGGGGAAAGGATGGGGTTGGGGGGGGAGAAAGGTGGGGTTGGGGGAAAAGGGTGGGTTTGGGCGGGAGAAGGGTGGGGTTGGGGTGGAGAAGGGTGGGGTTGGGGTGGAGAAGGGTGGAGTTGGGGAGGAGAATGTTGGGGTTGGGGGAAAAGGGTGGGTTTGGGGGGGAGAAGGGTGGGGTTGGGGGGGAGAAGCGTGGGGTTGGGGTGGAGAAGGGTGGAGTTGGGGGGGGAGAATGGTGGGGTTGGGGGGAGAAGAATGGGGTTGGGGGGGAAGGATGGGGTTGGGGGGAAGGATGGGGTAGGGGGGAGAAGGATGGGGTGGGGGGGAGAATTATGGGTTTGGGTGGAAGGGTGAGGTTGAGGGGGTGAGGGTAGGGTTGCGGGGGGAAGGATGGGGTTTGGGGGGGAAGGATGGGGTTGCGGGGAAGGATGGGGTTGGGGGAAGAATGGGGTTGGGGGGAAGGATGGGGTTGGGCGGAGGATGGGGTTGGTGGGGAAGGATGGGGTTGGGGGGAAGGATGGGGTTGGGGGGGAAGGAGGTGGTTGGGGGGAAGGATGGAGTTGGGGGGTGAAGGATGAGGTTGGGGGTGAAGGATGAGGTTGGGGGTGAAGGATGAGGTTGGGGGTGAAGGATGACGTTGGGGGTGAAGGATGACGTTGGGGGTTGAAGGATGAGGTTGGGGGGTGAAGGATGAGGTTGGGGAGGAGAAGGATGGGGTTGGGGAGAAGGATGGGGTTGGGGGAAGGGTGGGGCTGAGGGGGAAAGGATGGGGTTGGGGGGGAGAAAGGTGGGGTTGGGGGAAAAGGGTGGGTTTGGGGGGAGAAGGGTGGGGTTCGGGGGGAGAAGGGTGGGGTTGGGGTGGAGAAGGGTGGAGTTGGGGAGGAGAATGTTGGGGTTGGGGTGGGGAAGGGTGGAGTTGGGGGGGAGAATGGTGGGGTTGGGGGGAGAAGGGTGGGGTTGGGGGGGAAGAATGAGGTTGGGGGGAAGAATGGGGTTGGGGGGGGAAGAATGGGGTTTGGGGGGGAAGGATGGGGTTGCGGGGAAGGATGGGGTTGGGGGAAGAATGGGGTTGGGGAGAAGGATGGGGTTGGGGGGGAGGATGGGGTTGGTGGGGAAGGATGGGGTTGGGGGGAAGGATGGGGTTGGGGGGGAGGATGGGGTTGGTGGGGAAGGATGGGGTTGGGGGGAAGGATGGGGTTGGGGGGAAGGAGATGGTTGCGGGGGAAGGATGGGGTTGGAGGGAAGGATGGGGTTGGGGGGAAGGATGGGGTTGGGGGGTGAAGGATGAGGTTGGCGGTGAACGATGAGGTTGGGGGTGAAGGATGACGTTGGGGGTGAAGGATGTGGTTGGGGGTTTAAGGATGAGGTTGGGGAGGGGGGGTGAATGGGGATAGGGAAGACAATGGGGTTGGGGTGGGTCGGGAGAAGGATGGGGTTGGGGGAGGAGGGAAGGATGGTGTTGGGGGAGGAGGGAAGGATGGGGTTGAGGGTGGGAGGGAAGGATGGCGGGGGGAACAAGGATGGGGTTGGGGGGAGAAGGATGGGATTGTGGTGGGGGAAGGAAGGATGGGGTGAAGGGGGGTTGGGGGGGAGAAGGATGGGGTTGGTGGGTCGAAGGATGGGGTTGGGGGGACGGATGTGGTTGGGGGGGGAAGGATGGGGTTGTGGGGTAGGATGGGGTTGGGGGGAGAAGGATGGCGTTGCGGGGGGAGAAGGATGGGTTTGGGGGGAGAAGGATGGGGTTGGGGGGGAGAAGGATGGGGTTGGGGAGGAGAAGGATGGGGTTGGGGGGAGAAGGATGGGGTTGGGGGGAGAAGGATGGGGTTGGGGGGGGAGAAGGATGGGGTTGGGGAGGAGAAGGATGGGGTTGGGGAGAAGGATGGGGTTGGGGGAAGGGTGGGGCTGAGGGGGAAAGGATGGGGTTGGGGGAGAAAGGTGGGGTTGGGGGGGGGGAGATTGGGGGATTGTGGAGACAATGGGGTTGGGGTGGGTCGGGAGAAGGATCGGGTTGAGGGAGGAGGGAAGGATGGGGTTGGGGAGGAGGGAAGGATGGGGTTGGGGAGGAGGGAAGGATGGGGTGAAGGGGGGGTTGGGGGGGAGAAGGATGGTGTTGGGGGGAAGGATGGGGTTGGGGGGAAGGATGGGGTTCGGGGGGGAAGGAAAGGGTTAGGGGTGGAAGGATGGGGTTGGGGGGAAGGATGGGGTTGGGGGGCAGGATGGGGTTGGGGGGGAAGGATGGGGTTGGGGGGGAAGGATAGGGTTGGGGGGGGAGGATGGGGTTGGGGGGAGGATGGGGTTGGGGGGAGGATGGGGTTGGGGGGAGGATGGGGTTGGGGGGGAGATGGATGGTGTTGGGGGGAGATGGTTGGGTTTGGGGGGGAGATGGATGGGGTTGGGGGGGAGGATGGGGTTGGGGGAAGGATGGGGTTGGGGGGGAAGGATGGGGTTGGGGGGGAAGGCTGGGGTTGGGGGGGAAGGCTGGGGTTGCGGGGGAGGATGGAGTTGGGGGGAGGATGGTGTTGGGGGGGAGGATGGGGTTGGGGGAGGATGGGGTTGGGGTGGAGGATGGGGTTGGGGGGAGGATGGGGTTGGGGGGGAGGATGGGGTTGAGGGGGAGGATGGGGTTGAGGGGGAGGATGGGATTGCGGGGGGAGGATGGGGTTGCGGGGGATGATGGGGTTGGGGGGAGGATGGGGTTGGGGGGAGGATGGTGTTGGGGGGAGAATGGGGTTGGGGGGAGGATGGGGTTGGGGGGGAGGATGGGGTTGGGGGGGAGGATGGGGTTGAGGGGGAGGATGGGGTTGGGGGGAGGATGGGGATGCGGGGGAGGATGGGGTTGCGGGGGATGATGGGGTTGGGGGAGGATGGGGTTGGGGGAGAGGATGGGGTTGGGGGGGAGGATGGGGTTGGGGGAGGCTGGGGTTGGGGGGGAGGATGAGGTTAGGGGAGGATGGGTTTGGGGGAGGATGGGGTGGGGGAGGATGGGGTTGGGGGAGGATGGGGTTGGGGAGAAGGATGAGGTTGGGGGGAAGGATGAGGTTGGGGAGGGGTGGGAGAATGGGGGAGGGGCGGAGAATGGGGTTGGGGGGTCGGGAGAAGGATGAGGTTGGGGAGGAGGGAAGGATGGGGTTGAGGGGGGAGGGATGGATGGCGGGGGGGAACAAGGATGGGGTTGCGGGGGACAAGGATGGGATTGGGATGGGGAAGGAAGGATGGAGGGGAAGGGGGGTTGAGGGGGAGAAGGATGGGGTTGTAGGGGGAAGGATGGGGTTGAGGGGAGAAGGATGGGGTTGGGTGGGAGAAGGATGGGGTTGGGGGGGAGAAGGATGGGGTTGGGGGGGGAAGGATGGGGTTGGGGGGGAGATGGATGGGGTTGGGGGGAGATGGATGGGGTTGGGGGGGAGATGGATGGGGTTGGGGGGAGATGGATGGGGTTGGGGGGGAGATGGATGGGGTTGGGGAGAAATATGGGTTTGGGTGGAAGGGTGAGGTTGAGGGGGTGAGGGTAGGGTTGCGGGGGGAAGGATGGGGTTCGGGGGGGAAGGATGGGGTTGGGGGGGAAGGATGGGGTTGGGGGAAGAATGGGGTTGGGGGGGAGAATGGGGTTGGTGGGGAAGGGTGGGGTTGGGGGGGAAGGATGGGGTTGGGGGGAAGGAGGTGGTTGGGGGGGAAGGATGGGGTTGGGGGGGAAGGATGGGGTTGGGGGGAAGGATGGGGTTGGGGGGTGAAGGATGAGGTTGTGGGTGAAGGATGAGGTTGGGGTGAAGGATGAGGTTGGGGGTGAAGGATGAGGTTGGGGGTGAAGGATGTGGTTGGGGGTTGAAGGATGAGGTTGGGGGGTGAAGGATGAGGTTGGGCAGAGGGGGGTTAATGGGGGATAGGGGAGACAATGGGGTTGGGGTGGGTCGGGAGAAGGATGGGGTTGGGGGAGGAGGGAAGAATGGTGTTGGTGGAGGAGGGAAGGATGGGGTTGAGGGTGGGAGGGAAGGATGGCGGGGGGAACAAGGATGGGGTTGGGGGGGAGAAGGATGGGATTGGGGTGGGGGAAGGAAGGATGGGGTTGGGGAGGGGGGAGGAAAGGATGGGGTTAGGGGGAAGGATGAGGTTGGGGAGGGGTGGGAGAATGGGGGAGGGGCGGAGAATGGGGTTGGGGGGTCGGGAGAAGGATGAGGTTGGGGAGGAGGGAAGGATGGGGTTGAGGGGGAGGGATGGATGGCGGGGGGGAACAAGGATGGGGTTGCGGGGGACAAGGATGGGATTGGGATGGGGCAGGAAGGATGGGGTGAAGGGGGGTTGGGGGGGAGAAGGATGGGGTTGGGGGGACGGATGTGGTTGGGGGGGGAAGGATGGGGTTGTGGGGTAGGATGGGGTTGTGGGGTAGGATGGGGTTGGGGGGAAGGATGGGGTTGGGGGCAAGGATGGGGTTGGGGTCAAGGATGGGGTTGGGGGGCAAGGACGGGTTTGTGGGGCAAGGATGGGGTTGTGGGGCAAGGATGGTTTTGTGGGGCAAGGATGGGATTGTGGGGGGGGAAGAATGGGGTTGGGGGGAGGAGGGGAGGGGGGTTTGGGGGGTGAAGGATGGGGTTGGGGGGAAGGATGGGGTTGCGGGGGGAAGGATGGGGTTGGGGGGAAGGATGGGGTTGGGGGGAGATTGGGGGATTGTGGAGACAATGGGGTTGGGGTGGGTCGGGAGAAGGATCGGGTTGAGGGAGGAGGGAAGGATGGGGTTGGGGAGGAGGGAAGGATGGGGTGAAGGGGGGGTTGGGGGGGAGAAGGATGGTGTTGGGGGGAAGGATGGGGTTGGGGGGGGAAGGATGGGGTTGGGGGGGGAAGGATGGGGTTCGGGGGGAAGGAAAGGGTTAGGGGTGGAAGGATGGTGTTGGGGGGAAGGATGGGTACGGGGGGGAGGATGGAGTTGGGGGGGAAGGATTGGGTTGGGGGGGGGAAGGATGGGGTTGGGGGGGAAGGATGGGGTTGGGGGGGAAGGATGAGGTTGGCGGTGGGGAGATTGGGGGATTGGGGAGACAATGGGGTTGGGTGGGTCGGGAGAAGGATGGGGTTGAGGGAGGAGGGAAGGATGGGGTTGGGGGGGAGAAGGATGTGGTTGGGGAAGGATGGGGTTGGGGGAAGGATGGGGTTGGGGAGGGGGGTGGAAAGGATGGGGTTGGGGAGGGGGGTGGAAAGGATGGGGTTGGGGAGGGGGGAGGAAAGGATGGGGTTGGGGGGGAAGGATGAGTTTGGGGAGGGGCGGGGAGAATGGGGGAGGAGGAGAATGGGGGAGGGGGTCGGGAGAAGGATGAGTTTGGGGAGGAGTGAAGGATGGGGTTGAGGGGGGAAGGGATGGATGGCGGGGTGGAACAAGGATGGGGTTGCGGGGGACAAGGATGGATTGGGATGGGGAAGGAAGGATGGAGGGGAAGGGGGGTTGAGGGGGAGATGGATGGGGTTGTAGGGGAAGGATGGGGTTGGGGGGAGAAGGATTGGGTTGGGTGGGAGAAGGATGAGGTTGGGGGGGAGAAGGATGGGGTTGGGGGGGAGAAGGATGGGGTTGGGGGGGATGGATGGGGTTGGGGGGGAGATGGATGGGGTTGGGGGGGAGATGGATGGGGTTGGGGGGGAGATGGATGGGGTTGGGGGAGAGGATGGGGTTGGGGGGAAGGATGGGGTTGGGGGGAAGGATGGGGTTGGGGGGAGGAATGGGGTTGGGGGGAGGATGGGTTTGGGGGGGGAGGATGGGGTTGGGGGGAGAGGATGGGGTTGGGGAATTGGGTGGTGGGGGGAGAGAAGATGGGTTTGGGGGGAGAAATATGGGGTTGGGTGGATGGGTGAGGTG